>NC_084612.1:39993116-40253116 GCF_033978795.1 Nerophis ophidion
AGAAAAACGTGTCCATGTCTTACATAGGGATGTGAATGATAGACAGTAGATCTATTTTTATTTTTTGGATATTTCTAGTATTACAGATTTCCTGATATGGTCAGAGTGCAAAAAGGTTCCTATAGTGACGTCATCCAACCCTGAATCTACGGAAATTGCCCAAGACATTGGCAGCGTAATATTCAAAATGTCCGTCTAAAATTGTAGCATTTTGTGACGTTAAAACGGTATTTTTACATACTTTGCAGATTAAAATAAAAATTGATGTGGTTTGATGGATACAATGAAACACAATTCAGTATTTAAAGTCGACTTTTTTTCTATTCTACTGGTACTTTAAATTGACTTGAGTAAAATTTACTAAATTAGCTCAAAAACCTAACATGAGGCTTCTGGGTCTTATGCCGCCCTTATTCTCGGTTGTCTGTGTGCAAGTAGAAGAGGTTGAGGGCATGGATCACTGACTGCTATGCGGTTCATAGTGTCGCTAAAATAATTATTGGATAGGCAATCAATGAATTTATAGTTTGTATACTGTTGAATCTACAGCATGTTTGATGTAAGTATGACATCAAGATTATTGCTAATTGGACTACAATTACAGCTGTCGGCACTGTATTAGAAGGCCTCTTGTCGTACTGTAACTTACCAGATTATGAGAAGTGGGGGCGATCGTGAGCAAATGCATGTTTCAACCGTGTCTTATCAGCAAGAAAGCAAGAAGTATTTGTGGGAGTTTTGGCAAGATGAAAAAAATATTTAAATGCTGTGCTGAATGAATAAATGTGGCTTTTTTCAGAGAAAACAAAGGTGAACGTACAAAAAATTACTTAAAGGAGGATAGTGCATGAACTTCAGATAGAAATAGACTACAAGGTAAGATAGACTACCTTTTTTTTTATTTTATCAAAGAAAATAAATGAGACCAAGCACCTAGTTGATCATTTTTTTTGTTATCATCTTAATGAGCAAGCTCTATTAGAATATATGTGTCCATGTTTGAAGAATATATATAATAATGAAGTTATCAAAAAAGGGTGTTTCATAATTGTTTGTCACTATCCAAACAAAAACAGTAAGTAACTAAGCAAAACAAAAAAAGAGTTCAAAATATTAAAATAAGATATGCAAAATATTATGATTCACTATTTATTATATCATTATATAATATTTATTATTTGCTTAAAGTAAAACATTACCATTATTAAAAATGAAACTATTATGTTGCCTTTCTGCTTGCAAGCACCCACAACATTGTGCACATTGCAACTTCAATCTGATATGAAAACAGTTATGTGCCAATATAAATGTCTTCCAGCATCTTTTACGGTTGTAATTGGGAGAGAAGAAGCCAGATTGGCTGGCCTCGTCACAGACCGTGGAACATATTTTAGGTCTCATGTCAGATCAAGTTGGCAGATACGCGGCGATCTGTCAGCTTTCACCAACTAGATCATTTGTAATTGTACAGACAGGAGAGACTTGTGTTAGGATATGCGCAATAATCCCTTCTGTTGCATCTTGGAAATATAAAAACATTGGAATCTAGATCTCTTACTGTGAACTTACAGAATAGGTTAAAAATATATAGACATTCACACATAAACTCTTCTTATGGGAATTTAGTAAGAAGTAACACAAAATTATTTAAAAAGAACCAAGTAAGCTTTATCTGCGTAACTGCATATACACAAACCTCTGAATTAATACACGCCCTAGAAAAAGGCAAGTTTTGTGTTAAAATGCTCCCCTAAAAATGCAGTTTTACAGATGCCTTATAGAACCTCCAAATTAAGACACACAATAATTGTAAAATTTAGATAATGAAATCTTCAAGAAACAAAGACTCTAAAGTCAAAAGAATACCTGGAATTTTTGATCTTTGATTGTGTGTTCTGACTTGATAGAGCAGCATATCTTGTGAGATTTCAGTCCAGTTAGTGTCTAATTAATTACTGTACTTTTTCTTTCTATTTTTTGACGGTACCAGTTATGGTAGGGAGCAAAAATATGTTGGCAACCATTAAACGAGAAACTAAAGATGAAAGTGGTACATACATCAGTCTAGTGTGACAAAAGTTACAGGTTGACATACATTTTTAAAAAAAGGGAACAAAATGTACACCAGAGCAGATGTGTTTCATCTAAATGTGACCTGCCAGATACACAAGTTGATCCCCCTTTATGTTTTTCACCATATCCACATATTTATCATGTCATCATGAGTTCATAATAAAAAACAGTACTAGTGGGGAAGTTATTTTGTATATGTTGCTTCAAATTCCAGAAATTAATAAAAAAAATGGAAGAGTCAAAGCTTTCTAAGGCTCCCCAAAATATGTCACCTTACAGTGCTTTTCATGATACTAAAATCTTACAGGAACAGGCTTTTCTGTGCTATATCTGTGTCCCTTCCATCCAACACAAGCTGAATGATTTAAGGCTATCTATCTACAGTATCTATAGAGTGTAACAGCTGCCTGCGCGGACTAAGTGAAGGACTCAAGTGCTGAGTCCTTCAACACTTTCACTCAGGCAGGAGCTTGCCTACATGAGAAGGCCTGATCCAAGTATTATAGAAGGGATGCTGTGGCGCCTTTTGTGAGACCTGCAGCACAACAGCGTACATTACACTGATCTCTTTTGCCTTGTTTTCTCACGAGACACAAGCGCAGGTCTGTAGACCTTCTACAATTTCAGCAGGACAAAAACAGTAAGATGGCCAAATTTTTATCACCACTTATTTGTGTTGTAATCCTGGCATCCACAAGGTCCCTGGACATTATTAACTTACTATTGGAACACTATTACATTTGTAATTCATTAGGGTTAGTGTCACTATAGTGAAAACATTACAGAATCAGGGAAGAAATAATTACACAAAAGCTTTCAAATGGTTGGCAGAGGCGAAAACGACGTATAAGGTAAGTTGTTTTCTCTGGATTTCACAGGAGAATGTCTGCACCGACTGATATGAGTGATTGTTTAAAATTCAGTTTCAACCACCTGCACTCTTTTCACACAACCTGCAGTGCATGCATGTGTGTGTCGCCCGTATTGTTCACATTGTAGGGACATACAGTCAAGTATTTACACGGTCATCGCGCAACTCACCTCCCTTCTGGGGACAAAATTAGAACCTCAAAATGTCAATATTTAGCTACATTAGGAAGCAGTTTAAGGTTAACACCAGCTTAGGGTAAGTGTCCGAGAAATTGTTGGAAATCGTGTGAGCGCGTGTGTGTGGAGGCGTGCGTCAGTGTGTGTGCAGGGACTCTAAAATCCAGCACATTTTAATTACTGCCTGGCTGCTCCGTGTGTCTCTTTGATATTGAAATAAAGGCAAACATCCTCACTGAGTCACTGTACAAATGTTCATCTGATTCAGAAAAAAAAAACAATGCGCCTAACTAAATCCTGCACCTGATTACAGTCCAAGACAATGTGTCAAATATACACGCCCACCAAGGCCTCTCCAATTAACTCTCCACACTAATGTAAACTTGAAAAAAATCACAAAAAAATTCTCGCATTGGCAGAATTGGTGTATATTGAAGTCAAAGTTAATTATGCTACACTATGGACTAAAGGAAAATGACCAATTATTTTGACAAAAACATTCAGTGACAGAATGAATGATACAGACCTAAATGGGCCACTTGTGCAATTACAGTATATGGCTCCTGTGAAGATACACATTTTTTTCATCTTGCATTCCTTTAATGTCTGCAATGCTATTCACTTACAGCTTCCGTGTGGGACACAGAGGCCAGTGTAGGTGAAAATTGTCTTTAAACCCCACAATTACTCAAAGAATATTGTGATGATAAATTGAACAATGTTTTTTTACCGTTCAGGATGTGAGTAATGCAAGGGATGTTAATACCTTCGAATTAAGCGTGAGAAAAGACACCACTTTTTTCTGCAAGCACAAATACCGTCAACCACGGCGTACTGACTCCGAAAACAAAGTACAACATTGTTGAGAAACAATCTGGCAGAGACCTCCACCTAATATGTGCCTGGTCTGCCACTGCCTAACCCTGTTGTCCCGTGGGAGCATTATTCATGTTCAGCTGTATTAACTTCATGTTGGGGGGGGGGCACATTACATACTCGACAATGACCAAATATTCCTGTCACTATGTCTGAATTTTGAGGTATTCTGTCCTGCAAATGAGTTAACACTTAGAAAGACGGCTATCACAACATGTGCCGACACATGTATTATCTGCAACCCTTATGTCGGACTCCTCTAACTTAAACAGGCCTACTGTTGTTTACCTCTCCCATGTTTATCCCTGCTTCTTATATGCTCTCTCCAGTGATTCAGAGAGCAGGACACCCTTCTAACACACACAGACACACACAATCACATATGCATATGTTGTGTCCTGTCACTTAGAAAATCTCACATCCAAATCAGCAGCTGCGTTGACGCGCACACAATGACAATAAATAAAACACTGAAATATTAAGGTCAAATTCTTGCAGGTAATTCTCAAATGGTCTCCATGACAAGAACTCACTTTGCTGCAGAATATATATATTTTTTTAAACCTGCATTCCTGAGTGATACACCTGTTAAATATGGCGAACACAGTGCCTTAATTGACTCGCACAGGTTTACAAAAAAGTGAACAGCTTATTTTTATTTATTTAACATCTCACACAGCCTCAAGGGTTTTATTTGTATTTTTTTTTTTTTACCACAGAATGATTTGACTTGTGTGCTATGTGCGATACCAAAAGTGTGTTTTTAATTAATATGATAAAATGTGCATTTACTTTTTTTCTTTGATCCTCCAATACTACACAAACCTGTATATCACCAAGTAAATTTAGTTAGTGGCACTTAGACTAAACATTTTTTTTACTAAGACCACTTACAGCATTTTTTCCCCATTTCCTAAAACAAATAAGAGATTTAATACTAATGTGTGATGGCTAAGGGGGAAAGTTCCTCTTCCAAAAGAGGGACATTGGACTTGGAAAGAGTACAGGATATGTTTAGACAAGTGAGCCAGGTGGATTCTCCCTTCATGCCAAAATTAAAGTCCTAAAATCTTTGAACTCCCTGCTTGCAGGCAAATATATCTTATGTCTGTCTTGTGCTGAGTTCAAAGTGCTCCGTGCAAAAAGAACTCAGAGCTCCCAAAATTACAAATATCAAAATAGGAGCAAACATGGCACTGTGCATTCCCGCTATGATAACTATTTTAAACCATTTTTTCACTTTTACAGCAGGCGGATTTAAGACCAACAAAACGCGCATTACTTGCAAAATACGCTGTGCACCTGCATTTATAAATAGCAATGTGAAAGAAAATATGCGGCAAATTGGACAAGGACGATAAGTGGGTTATTAGTGTTGCACCAAATGGACTCTTTGCGCTGCCAGATCAACTCTCTCTTCAGCGTGTGCCTGCACAACAATGTGCTGAATGGACAGTCTAATTATAAATGTGCCATTTAGACTCGCATTTGGTGTCCAGGACCACCTTACCTTATGAGGAACCCTGCCTCCTCTCCTCTGCACCCACACAATTGAAATAGCAAATAAAGTTTTTCCCCTACTCAATATTGAGGTGATGTTTGTGGTTTAAGGAGCCAGATAAGAGTTTGTTTTTGTTTTTTCGATAATTGTTCACAGGGGGTGTCATAATACGCACACGGTCAAGAAAAAAAGATAAATGTCCGCATATTGATCGCAATATTTTTTTTAACTCTCCTTGCACAGTTTGCACACTACTGAAGGCCAGTTAGTGTCAAATTATGTTTATGCAATTACACTGTGTGTTGTATGTTTAATTTATTCACATTTTATATGTATAATTTAATCTGACACATCATATTTAGATCATATTTGTGCACATGTATCAACTCTCAAAGTTGCGGGTTTAAAAAATGCATTTTTATTGTCGCACTACATTTATTGATTTATTTGTATTTAAATACTCACTTAAAGGGCAAATACCATGTACTGTTTATGTGGGCGTTATTTACACTTTCCCACAAAGCTCACTTGCCAGATCGCCGTATTTCCAGGCTTTGCTCTTAAATGGAGAAGAGTGTGCGCAAGTACATCTTCTTTAAATGGACAAGCCTTGCGATTGTTGAATTTAATTTATGACTTGTGCATTCTTTTGAGGTCAATCCCCCCGACCTCTGGAAAAGTGAAGGAAGAGCGCGTTCATTCCCAAGCTAAACGGGGACACCGTTGTCTGTCATTGGAAAAAAAACGATTACAAAATTAGTTTGGGTTAAAAATGATAACTTTGGGTTGGTGGACATAATGAGACAGGAGTGGGACACGCACGTCTGCCGAGCGCCCATCGCATCCTCATTGAGAGGTGAACTTCGGAAAGTTACGAGCCGTGGTAAAAACGTTCGGAAAATAGTGACACGTTCACATGTGTAGCAAATAATGTTAAATTAAATGGGAAAACTCGCTGCTTGTTGGATGAAGTGCGTGCGCGCGTGTACACGGTGAACAATTTAACAAGTTGCAGTCCCAAGCCGGCGCACGCCTGCTAAAAAGACAAACAACAAGGAAATCAAGTCGAATCGGAGTGAAGTTTTATGGTGAATATGCCGCAAATGAGGTGACTTTGAACGCAGCACGGGTGCGCCTGAGTCATCACTTGTCAGCGCGCGCGGTTCATGTCTCGTGCGCACCTCCGTCGGCTGGAACCGGCTAAAAGTTTCCAAACAATGGCGTCCTGACTTCGTCTTAACTTCCATTCACACCTGCCCCCTCATAACAGCCGCGAAAGTACAAGAGGACAACAAGCGTAAGGTAAAAAAAAAAAAAAAAAAAAAAGAGTCGGACGTGTTGTTTACCTTGACGACGTGAGTCGAGGCGAAAGTGTCCTCTTCCCGTGTTGGACAAGACAAGAGGAAGGGGGGGGGAAATGGTGGTCGGTCGGTCGGGCTCGTGTGTCAACTTAACAAGTCTTGTTCGAGCGGCACCATCAGAGGAGGGTCCCGCACACGCTTTCTCTCAAGTTGAGCTGTCCAAAAAGTACAAGTAGCTTTTGTTGCTCTCTGCTTTATCTCCCTCCCTCTTTCTCTCTCTCTCTCTCTCTCTGTGCCCCCCACCCCCCCAAACACACACACAGGGGAAGACGACGGCGTGGAGCTGCTGTCAAAATCGACAATCAACGCGAGCTGCCATGTCGCAGGTATTCTAAGCATTCCCCGTTGAAGACATGAGAAAGTGAGTGTCCAGGGCATTGATCCCGAGGAGGGAGGGAGGGAGGGAGGGAGGGCAGGATAGGGGAGGCAGGACTCACCCATACTGCCCCCCCCCCCCCACCCATCCCCATCCCCATCCCCATCCCCATCCCCATCCCACCCTTCTTCCCCCCTCTTCCCGGATGAAAGAGAGTGAGGGAGTCACTTTATTAGGAACCCAACGTCACGTCCATTCACACAGTGGTGGACAAAACGCAGAAGTCCGTGAAGAAGTGACGCAATATTTTATATGGCACGTGCTCGAAACATAACTCACATTTATACCCATTCAAAAGTTAAAAAAACAACAACAAAAAAACATAATCGATAATGCAAAGCCGTTTATACGTTTAAGATTGTGTTTAATACGTCCAATTTTATGAGCGGTATGTGCCACCAAAACGTTTTAATCAATCAAAAATGGGTTAAATAAAGGAGCAATTTATTCATTTTGTTATTTATATTGGAACCCGAAATGGACGAGCGGTAAAAAAGTGGATGGATGGTATAATCACTGTTCAATAAATTATTACTGTTATTATTAGATTGCGTTCAGTTATCGCATAATACAGTGGTTCTCAACCTTTTTTCAGTGATGTACCCCCCTGTGAAGATTTTTTTAATTCAAGTACCCCCTAATCAGAGCAAAGCATTTTTGGTTGAAAAAAAGAGATAAAGAAGTTAAATACAGCACTATGTCATCAGTTTTTGATTTATTAAATTGTGTAATAGTGCATGATATTGCTTATTTGTAGTGGTCTTTCTTGAACTATTTGGAAAAAAAGATATAAAAATAACTAAAAACTTGTTGAAAAATAAAAAAGTTATTCAATTATAAATAAAGATTTCTACACATAGAAGTAATCATCAACTTAAAGTGCCATTTTAGGGGATTGTAATAGAGATCCATCTAGATTCATGAACTTAATTCTGAACATTTCTTCACAAATGTTTAGCATCAATATTTATGGAACATGTCCACACTGAATATTGCATTGTTGCATTTCTTACATTCATATTTTGTTGAAGTATTATACAATAAATATATTTATAAAGGATTTTTGAATTATTGCTATTTTTAGAATATTTAAAAAAAAATCTCACGTACCCCTTGGCATACCTTCAAGTACCCCCAGGGGTATGCGTACCCCCATTTGAGAACCACTGGCATAATAGATTGCCAATTATAATGAGGTGAACATTATACAGTATCATTACTACATTAACAAAATTGTATCCTGGAAATATCAATATAAAGAACGTTTGCGCCGTTATTTGAATGCACATATCCTTTTTTTTTTTTTAGATCTGACTAAAATTACCAATGTCCATTCATCCATTTTTACTGCTTATTCCCTTTGGACGATTGAAATAAAAATTGTATACTTAAAGTTGGTTAATTCACTGAATTGGAGTTATTGGATTGGATTTAGATTATCAGTCATTAAGGAGCCATTATTTTAAAAATCAACTTTTTATGAAGAGGAGTTACAGTTGGTCACAGTAGCATCAAACCACAGTGAACTATCCGCATGAAGCAAAAACAATTAAATGCATTAAGGATAAGTTAATTATATAACTCATCAGCAACTATTAAGGTCACCTGCACCTCGTTATTCAAATATGCAACAACTTATTGTATAATGAAGAAAATTCAATAATTACTTACCATTAGAGGAGACAGAAGGGGGGCAAGTTGCATTATTATCGGAAGAGTCACAGGGGGCCAAAAAAGAAAGATGAAAGGCGGAGAGAGATGAAGACAGAAAGAAAGAAAAGAAAGCGTGAGCCGATCGTACAACTTTCTGAAGTCTCACCACATCAGATAAGAAGTCCCCGTTTCCTTAATTTCCCCTTAACGCACCAAAGCCTCAGATATCCCTTTACCGTGAACGCATCAATGTGGTGGAGTAAGTCCTCCCATCCGAACGTGACCACAAAAGTGAAATAATTACTGAGTGAAATAAACTTTAGAAGTTCATCACTGCAGACAAAAATAAGACGTGTCAATTTAATAAGCGATATGACTTTCATACATTCAAACTTAGCTGATTGGTTGATAACGAAAAAACACTGACAATCCTGTAATGACGCAGGTACTATATATTAAAGACTTGTGGATGAAGCGTTCAATCTCTTCGATCCGTTGCATGTGTCTCATACGCCACCCTCTGGTCACTTTTAGTACAACATGTAGTCCATCCTGGCTAACTCAATGAAGGCCTTCAAACCTGCAAAGAAGCCAGTGTCTTAAATGCAGCTTGTTTGTTTTAATACATTTCAGAGTGTATGTTGCGTAATTACGTTTTGTGTAGTGCAAAATAATTGTATAGGTGTATCATTTGTCATATGGTTGATATACAGGTGGTGTTATTAATGTGAGACTAACTAATTCCTTTGTGTTCAGAAGCTGACATTTAAGCACGCATCTTGCACGCAAACAGCAATAGACAGTCCGGCGCGTCAGAGGCGCAGGCCATATTTGCATATTCTTATGAGCCTTTGATGCATCTTGAAATTCTAGTCTAGCCTATAAATATTTGAAGAGGAGAGTGCGAGAAAATCAAAATTTTTGTTACAATAAATTAACATGTGTTCTTCTCCTGTTCTGCATGCTGGATGAGAGTGAGTGTGAAGAGGGGGCTGCTTTGATTCTAGTGGGTGTTTCTTAAAAGGTGTGCAGCTGCTTCACATCCAATCTCTCTCAGTGATTAGGTTTAGTCTTGCAATAGTTAAGCATCCACCAATATCCGCCGATTTGTAAGTGGGAAACTGTTAATTGCAGAAGCATCAGGTGCAGATGACATAAGGAGTTGAAAGGACACACAATAGACGGACTCTGTCGAAAGGATGTTATTTTGTGTCGCCCAGCTTTCATTGCAAATTAAAGCAAGCAGCAGTAAGATTCAAGGCAGTGCCTCTTTTAGTTAAATACTGAGTTTTATTTTGGTGGCTGTTCATCCGTTGCTCCGCTCAAGATTGCTTTTTACAGACATTTTTAATGTATATCGCTGTATTTAATCAGCGGCAGACTCATTTTACTGCTGTAGTAGTGCATGGCTGACAAGGAGAATTAAAGAGGCAAGAGGGAAAGGACATTTTTGCTGTTCTGCTCCACATTTACCACGAAGCCACTGAGCGGGATAAGTGATGTGAAAATGAAGGGATGCGTCGTCATTTGAGATTTGTAGTTTCTGAATATAAATGCAGGCTGTGGTTTAGTAGTTCTCCAGTTCACAGCAGTGGCCTTGATATTTTTTATCGGGTGAAGAGTGTAAATGTTTGTTTACCAAGACTTTATTTAGGGACAATCAAGCATGTTTGCACACATTGTCCCGCCAGCAGGGGTCATGTGCACTTACATGATGAAAGGGCTTGTCCAAGACTACAACTTTGTCACCAGCAAATGCAGTTATGCCATTAACCAAGACAGCATCTGCATACATGCAAATCGTCCGCCTTGCAAAGTGGGACGCTCTGTTGTTATTAATTGACCCAAATCCCTCACTTATAAGTTTGAAGTCCGTCAAAGTTTAGTTAGAATCAAATGTTTCCTTTCAGGCTAACATAGGAGCAGTGATTAATCATGTTGAATTAAGAAGTGCAACTTGTCATTTCTAATTATATCACTTGGAGGGACATTCTTACATATCTTGAGCCAGCAAATATTTTCTCTGAGGCTCTCATGAACGTGTGTTTATTTGTTTTTCTTGTGGTAGTAAAGAATTACAAATGCATACAGTGGAACGTCTGAATTTGCCGTCATGCATGACAAGACCCTAGCGTGTCATTTGTAGAACGGTACTGGTGACAAAGAAGAAAATTGTGATTATGACCATAGAACTGGAAAATGATCCTTTGGGACATGGAAAAGTGATACATGTGTCTCACTCTAGGCTGAGTTTTCAATGATAATAAAAAGGGAACATAATGAACTGTATTGACCCAAGTAAAAAAAAACTGAATATAAGATGACCACTCTTTTTCCAAATCTATTTTACACTTGATGCATATAATCACAGCAGTATGATGATTCTATGTGTCTACATTAAAACATTCTTGTTCATACTGCATTAATATATGCTAATTTTAAACTTTCATTCAGAGAAGGAAATTTCAACTAAGTCAATTTACCAAAACTGTATTTATTAAACAGTTATTAGCAGGTGACTTTTCAAACGATGCTACATATTATCAGTAATGCTACTTTTGGTAGCAACGCTTGTGCCCCACACTCGACAAATTAAAGTTGTCTATTCGACATATTCCCGCTTGAAGCCGAACCACCGCCAGACGATGGACCCCGTGCTGTTTTTCTTGGGAATTATCTCTTCCTTCATTTGTTACCAGATTTGCACCTTCTTTCTCCCGTATTATCCCTCGCAACACTCCGCTAGCATCACAGCTAACATTAGCCACGCTGCTGCCTCTCTGCTGGGTAAGGGCGTATACGTATGTGACGTATGACGTGACAGTATGTGACGTGTTTAAGAATGTGCGCTCGCTGTCTGTGAGAAGGAGACACAAGAAGGAGTGGGAAGAGCCTGTAGTCCAGGGGTTGGCAACCTTAACCACTCAAAGAGCCATCTTGAGCCGTTTCACAATATAAAGAAAACAATGGGAGCCACAAAACTCTTTTGAAATTCAAAATGAAATAACACTGCATAAAGTTTTTTTTTTGCTTTGTGCTATGTGTAAACAAGGGGTCTCAGACACGCGACCCGCACCTTGATAAGAAAATTTAATGTTAGTGCGGCCCGCAAGTTTTATATGAATGCCGCTTGACAGCATTACACTTGCCTACCCTCTCAAATTTTCCAGGAGGTCCCCGAATACTCAAAGCAACTATTCCCGCGAACATCTGCTGATGTTCACTCAAATAACAATAATAAGGGCGTGCTATGAAGGCACTGCCTTTGACGCCTTCTACAACATGTACAAACAGCTTGCCAGCCCAGTAACATGTTGTATGTGGCTTCCGCAGATACACGTACACGACTGCATGGCATATTTGTTCAACAGCCATACACGTCACACTAAAGGTTGTGATATAAACAACTTTAACACTCTTACTAATATGCGCCACACTTTGAACCCACACCAAACAAGAATGACAAACACATTTCGGGAGAACATCCTCACAGTAACACAACATAAACAGAACAGAACAAATACCTAGAATCCCATGCATCCCTAACTCTTCCTAGCTACATTATACGCCCCAGCAACCCCGCCCACCTCAACCGACGCATGGGGGGGGGGGGCTGGGTTTGGTGCTAGCGGGGGTGTATAATGTAGCCAGGAAAAGTTAGGGGTGCATGGGATTCTGGGTATTTGTTTTGTTCTGTTTATGTTGTGTTACTGTGAAGATGTTCTCCCGAAATTTGATTGTCATTCTTGTGTGGTGTGGGTTCAAAGTGTGGCGCATATTAGTAAGAGTGTTAAAGTTGTTTGTATCACAACCTTCAGTGTAACCTGTGTGGCTGTTGACCAAGTATGCCTTGCAATTCCGTACGTGTGATGACAGAAGCAGCGAAATACATGCGTCTGGCCGGCATGCAGATAGAATGGTGTAAAAGCGGGCGCGATGACATGTTGTAGAGGATGGCGTGGCGCAGTGGAAGAGTGGCTGTGCGCAACCCTGGGGGTCCTAGTTCAATCCCCACCTAGTACCAACCTTGTCACGTCCGTTGTGTCCTGAGCAAGACACTTCACCCTTGCTCCTGATGGGTGCTGGTTAGCGCCTTGCATGGCAGCTCCCTCCATCAGTGTGTGAATGTGTGTGTGAATGGGTGAATGTGGAAGTAGTGTCAAAGCACTTTGAGTACCTTGAAGGTAGAAAAGCGCTATACAAGTACAACCCATTTGCCATTTACCATTTGTAGAGGGCGTTAAAAGTATAGCCATCCCGGCAAGCCCTCAATATTGTAGTCCGGGTGAAAATCGGAGAATGTTAGCCCCGGGTGATTTCCGGGAGAGGCACCAAAATCCGGAAACCTCCCGAAATAATCGAGGGGGTCGGCAATTATGCAGTTGAGCCACATCAGAGGGGCCAAAGAGCCGCGGGTTGCCGACCCCTGCTGTAGAGTAATTCCCGCAGCTAAAAGCAACTGCGTGAGAACGTATACTCAAATATTATGATAAAGCCATTTTCTATATCGCACAGAGACAACCCACAGAGCAAGATACTCCTATACAGGTTCGCCTTCAAAACGCCCAAGCCGCGTAACTGTCACATTCGTTTTTGCTCCTCCTAGAGGATCAGCTCCGCCTCTGAAAATTGTAATGTTACCTATTTCGTGCCGCCCCGAGGATCGGCCAGCCCACTCGGATACAGAGCGGATGTACTGTTCCATCAACGTGGGCGCACAAGTGTACGCGCATGAATTGGCGGCCATTTCTTCACTTTCTGCAAACGAACTTCGACGGACTTGCTGAGACGAATGTAAGTAATTTCTTGCTATATACATTCACAGTAAATATCGGCGCTTTTGTGTTTCAAACATCAATTATGTATAATTGTAATGACGTTGTTTGATATTATAGGACTAAGTAAAACTTTTTATTCTGTAAAAAAAGGCTATTTTATTTAAAATGGAACAGCAATATATGATATAACATATTCTGCCAAAATTGCTATGGTAGTTAAAGTTAAGTTAAGTTTCTTTGCTGTATATTTTGATGCGTCACAAACAAAGGAACAAGCTATAGCTACAACGTGGCCGGGCCGCACAATGTCTCTCGATTCTTTTGTTTTTTTATAAACGTTTAGGTTGTCGCTCTTAAAGTATTCTATAAGAATGCACACCGTCTGTGACTTGTTGATAAAGTACGGGGTTAATATCCCGCATTATGGTTGCTAAATTGTTGTAAAAACTGGACTTTTATATGCTAAATGCTGCGCACGTTGTAGCATTAAGCTAGTCCACGATTAGCCAGCTTAATGCTACATAGCATTGTTGTAAGCACAATACTATGGTGCGCAAATTTAATGGCAAATCAATACAGTGTACATCCACGACTAAACTAATACTAAAAAAAAAGGTATGTCTGTTATGATTTTTTTGGCATAGTTAATTGAAGAAAAAAATATAAAATGAGTTGATGTGAGTGGGAAAACAGTGACAGAACAGAACAGTGACTGTTTCATACTGTATATAATGTATAAAGTAAAGTGTCTATCTGCAATCTTTATAATTAAAATGAATGAGTTAGAAATTAATTGTTTTAATCACTGTTTACAACTAATGTGTTTTGCGCCTGTTCATATCTTCTTATGCTACTGTATGGAACTTGCATGGTCCCATCTTCTAATTTGTGTGTTTTCCAGCATCATCGATTGCCTGGATTTTTGCCTAGAATTGCTCCTGCTGTGTTCGCCTAATCAAGTAAGACACTTTCTGGTTTGTTAAAATGTAATGTTGCTTACACATTTTTATAGCAGCTCTTGGCATATTCATGGGGCTGAATCAATTTAACGTTGCCCTATATCTCGTCTAGTTTGTAGCAATGAAACAGACAACATCACCATTTAACAATGTATTTATTTAAATATAACTTTAGAAACAATAATCAATGATACAATTTACTGTATTTTCTTGTCTTTTTGCGCAAACATGAATAGAAAACTATGCCTGTGTCTTTATCAGCCTTAAGACGAAGGACACGCATAGACGTTCAAAAAAGGCTTCTTCAGATTCAGAGAGACATGACAGACATGACAGGAATAGGGCCAGATGACAGAGTTCTTTCTGAGAACACTGCCCAATCCTCTTCAGCTGCACATGCAATGCCAGACGTGCACGTTTTTACAGAGGAGGCCTTGGAATTGGAGGCATATTTTGATGACATGTATTGGGATGGGTGTGATGACGATGGGACATCTGGTTCGGATTCTGAAAATGATGATAACCCAACATTTTCCCGGCAGTCTCCATTCTGTACCTACCCCTTCAACTCTGACAGAATGAATATATTTTCTGCAAATGATCCATCTGATGAGCTGAAGTTGGGTGAGGTGTCAGCACTGCGACAGAAATGTGTAGCCTTGCCGTACAGGGATGGTTTCGTGGCCATACCCCTCCTCCACTAAATGAAACAACAAAACAACCAAAAAAAAGTTCAAGTTCAAATCAGTTTAAACAGTCGATTGTTTTAACTGATTTGAACTTGAACTTTTTTTTTTGTTTTTTAACCAATTTGAACTCCTAACTGATCAGTTAGGAGTTCAAATCGGTTCAATTAATCAGTTTAAACAATCAGTTCAAGTTACAAACTTTAATATTATAGTTGACTACCGACTTCTGACTATGACTATGACTTCCATTACTCTGGGTGAAAAATATCTATCAGTATTATACAAAAGTTCGTATTATTCCATGTATACACTACACCCATAATTTCAAACCCTACTTTACGATTGAGTTGAAGTTATGACTATTATGACCTTTACTTTTACCTTTCTTATGGTTCTTATCACCTTGGGGCAGCATTCAGGTAAAATCTCAGCTCATCTTACTTGCTTATTTGTATACACCTGTGCATGCCACGTTGTTCCTTTGACGATGAATAAATACCCCATTTCTTACTTTCTACGTTAAGGATGCCTTTTCATCTGATCAAGTTCATAATTAACGGGGACATTGCGGTTGTCCCAAGTGGGTGGTATGATGATGGGATGATTTTCTGGCCAAACTATAAAAGGACAGAAAAAATGAAAAGGGACGCTTTAAATGAGGAGCAGCATGAGCCAAACTGGCCAAGATATGACGTTTCTGTTGTCCGAACTTGTGGTATGCAAATTCATCAATCAACAGTTCAGCTCTACAGCTAATTTGAAACTCATGTTAATTTTAACATATTCAATTTTAGACAACTACAAAGACACATTTAAATTAATGCAACAATATAGAAAGGGTAGAACACGTCAGACCTGCAATCCGAGGCAGAGAATGAGGAGCTGCCAGAAAAACGGAAAAGGAAGCCAGTGTGTTCTGTCATGTTTTTGTCATGTTTCTATAGTAACAGGAAGGTTATTTCCGGTAGCATTCAAAAATAGACCAGGGATGCTTGTACTATATGTATATTTAGCAATTTTGGTAATGCAATAATCCTAATGATATGGTTACCCAACAGCCATCGTCTCGTGGACTCTGATGATAGCGAAAAAGACCCGGGAAATAGTGACCTCGCATCTCTGGGGTTGGCAAACCAATTGCACAGGCAGAGTAAGGAATAATCTCTTAACATCTAAAAAACGAAACCACCACATTAATATTAAAGATATGGTTAACATTCTTAGTGCTAAAGATATTCCCCTCTTCTTGTATTCCTTCTCCCAGCTCCACCGTCTCACCAAGTGCCAGCAAGAGTCATTAGTACCGGTACTCAACTCCTCACCTGGAGATAACTTTCTAGGTAAAGACTGATCTCCGAAATAATATCTCAGCATCCAGTAACTATGGTTAACAGATCACAACCATTTAATACCAATTTATCTCCCTTAGCACCTCACCATGGGGGAGGACGTATTCATATGCCTTCACCAGCACCTGCATTAAACATGCAGAGAGTTACACAAGGTAGGGACTGATCTCAGAAATATTAGTGAATAGATAGGCCCCTTGTGTATTATCAGTCATAGTAAACTGATGACTCTCTCACAATACCCACCTCACTAGGAACGGCAGTCCCTCCTCGACTCCCTCAACATGTGGCAGACAGAGGAGCCTGGATCCCGCCTAGCCTAAAGGCCAACATGGCGTGGGGGAAGAATGGCCGACAACATTTCCTGCTCTGGTGAGCAATAACTGACAAATACCGGATGCTCATTCTGTGCCACAGATTTTGGAAAAAATTCAAATTCACAACCAAACACATATTGTCTTCAAATTTTGTCAATAACTTTTGTCATTAACCAACACTGCTGTTTGTCGACAGCGGCTGAGGTCCAGATCCCTAGCCTGCTGTAAACTATTAAACACACCCAAGACCAGCTGATGGTGGAGGTCAACTTCTTAACCAGCAGGTTGACCAGTACCCCGGGGCCAGAAGTGGAAATGCCGGCCAATATCCAGTTTTCACTGGAACAGTTGGAGGCATTTGAGGCACTTCTGACAACCCTGACAGCCCTTCTGAAAACCCTGACAGCCCTTCTGTCAGCCCTGACAACGAGGCCTGTCCTGAACCGCCTTTTCCCAGTGGTAAAATTATGTCAGTGAGCCACAATCTGCCTGGTTTGACATCGTGTGTAAAGGTAGCATAGGTCCATGAGCCAAGAGAACAGGTTCTGTTTTTTTTACATTTCAGGACGCTTCCAACAGGAACAAAATCGTTTTAAATGCACCTTAAGCTTTAAAATGTTTACCTGTTTGTTTAAAGAGATGTCTATGCCTTTTAGATTTCTTCTTTGGGCACCGTTGGAGGCCAGGACGTGAAGCGGGTGACCTGGAACATCCTGGGCAGGATTTTCACCAATGTCCTCCCCGTGAATGCGTGGGTTCCCTCCGGGTACTCCGGCTTCCTCCCACTTCCAAAGACATGCACCTGGGGATAGGTTGATTGGCAACACTAAATTGGCCCTAGTGTGTGAATGTGAGTGTGAATGTTGTCTATCTGTGTTGGCCCTGCGATGAGGTGGCGACTTGTCCAGGGTGTACCCCGCCTTCCGCCCGATTGTAGCTGAGATAGGCGCCATCGCCCCCCGCGACCCCAAAAAAAGGGAATAAGCGGTAGAAAATGGATGGATGGATGGACGTTTCACATCAAATTAATTGGAAGGGTGTCAATAACAAAAAGGCCTTTAGCGGGATGGCAACAAAGACCTTGCTTTTCAGTAAGTATATATCATTCAAGGTAATATTACATACGTTCAAAGTCAATAGTGGGGGCAGCGGAATGGTTTCTATTGGTTATAAGTTCAGTGGGCACTCGGCTACGTATTTATATGATGTGAGGTCTTGTTAATAGGCCTACACGAATACATACAGAATGATAGTACAAATATAATAAGAAAACATGCAATGTCAACTTCTTAAAGTTTGGTTATGGATATGTATTTATGCCACACCCTCCTCCCAACCCCGCCGCCGTCATCCAACAGAGCCAAAAAAACGTGAGAAAAAAAACAAGATTTATCCACATACAGTACTCTGATCAAGGAACCAAATAACGATATTGTTTGAACATTTTGGATGTCTTGCACACCTATACCCTGATCACAAATTCAGTGTCCGCACCTCTTATTTTAACCACCTCCTGTAACTTTAAGTCCTGTTTCTTTTTCAAATGTAATCTCCTTAATACTGCGATGAGGTGGCGATTTTTCCAGGGTGAACCCCGCCTTCCGCCCGATTATAGCTGAGATAGGCGCCAGCGCCCCCCGCGACTCCAGAAGGGAATAAGCGGTAGGAAATGGATGGATGGATGGATCTTCTTAATTCCTATCTCATATTTTGTATTGTGTAACCATACTTGGTTTTGGATGCTACATACCATAAACAAACGTATTTGTCTTGTAATCTTGTTTGATTGCAGGTGCTGTAAGAAAAAATGGGGTGACAAGGTCAGCCACAGACGCTGAGGTCACCAAACACGCAATCAGGTGGTTCAACCTGGCGGCGGATCGGGCAGCGAGGAGGCGAGTCCCGCCTCCACCTCCACAGACAGATCAGGAGGAATAGAAATATGTATCAATAAAAAACCTTTTATTGAACTTGTCATTCACCAGTCATTCATTTTCTGATATGTTAGCTGTGCATGGAGCAGCATTTCTTTGAAATTGTAGCCTAATAGATTAAATATTTATATGTACTATATTTACTATTTATATATATATATATATATATATATATATATATATATATATATATATATATATATATATATATATATATACATATATATATATATACATATATATATATATATATGTCTTGATTGGATTATCCAGAGAATAGTGCTCGATACCGTGGTAGAGCGCAATATGTAGGTGTGGGAAAAATCACAAGACTACTTCGTCTCAAAGTAGAGACGGAGTAGTCTTGTGATTTTTCCCACACCTACATATATATATATATATATATATATATATATTTACTTTATAGAGTGAATTGACCATTTTCTGTTTCTGCCTATTGACAATAATGTTAGTTTAAAAATACAAGGCAATGCATATTTATAAATATGCATTGCCTAAGCTTATAAGCTTAGGCCTGCTGTAGTAGGATAAAATAGGAAACTAACACTAGTGTTAGTTTCCTATTTTATCCCAGTGATATATCGCTAGGCCTTATTATAGCAGGCCTAAGCTTAAGCTTAGGCAATGCATATTTATAAATATGCATTGCCTTGTATTTTTAAACTAACAATATTGTCAATGGGCAGAAACCTAAAATGGTCAATTCACTCTATAAAATAAATATATATATAAATAGTGTAACCTATTTTTATGGTTTGCCTCTTTGTTATGTTTAGTTCCTGTTATACAGTATATGCCTTGAGCTCTTATTTTGAAGGGAGATAGAACGGAAATTATGTCATCTTGGAGTGGAGCGGAGGTTTTGAAAGGAACGAAAATAAAGTGGTCCTCGTGTGAAACTGGAGCCTCCGTGTTTGTTATTTTGTAGTGTGATACAGTTTAGGCGACTCATATAAACCCTCGGTTACATTGGTGGGATGTAAGTCCCGCGAAAGAAAGACATCTAATTACCGTAAAGTCCGGAGAGTCAGCTAGCTTCATCTCAGTTAGCCGCAGCTAGCAACGGTAAAGCTTCGTCTGGTCAGAAAATACACAGACTTCGTTCATCTGGCTGCGATCTTCTGATGTATGTGGAATATGTGGAATAAAAGCGAGGACCCACTGGACTATAGCTACAGAGAGCAACGTGGAGAAAGATCTTTCGCCAGCAATGTAAAGATTGAACTCCCACAGCCATTTTCTGGTGAGGAAAAACAAAGTTTCCCCTGCTGGGCCAGACAATATGAAGTAGCAGTGAAGGCGCTGGTTGGAGGTACGGGCAGTAACTTTGACTATGAACTGGTGAGGATTTTACCCACGCGGCTGACAAAGGCTGCTTTTCTTCTATGGGATAGCTTACCAACTGCCGTTCAGGCGGATTACGATCAGGTGAAAGAAAAATTGCAAGAAGCTTTCGGACAAAAACGTTTTCTAGACTGTTTTAGAGCAAACATCTCTGCCCGCCTCCGTGCTCCCGGAGAGAGTCTGGAAGTATATGCAGCAGACATAAGCAAACTCGTTCAAGAGGCATTCCCAGGCTACGGGGATATAGCTCAGAAAGAGGAGAAATTTTGCAGATTTCTGGCTGGACTCGACCCGGCTCTGAGAGCTAAATGTCATGAGCAGGGAGCGACTGAGTTGGAGGAGGCCCTGACCATCGCTGGCCGGTGTGAGATGGCAAGAGAGGCGTTAAGGATGGACTATGTCAGCACACAGGTGCACCAGCCTCCCACAGGAAGTGGTACAGCGGCCATGGTGCACTCCATATCCGAGGATGGTGGTGGTTTGTATAGGACTATAGACAGACTTACTGCAGATGTGCGGGAAATGAGGATGGAAATGAAACGAATGGCAGAGGGAAACACCCGACTGCGATTCAGCTACTGGAAAGATGAACAGCGAGCACGTCATCCAGTACGGGGAAGTCAGTGTCAGTGTACTTGTGGGGAGCAAGGCTGTCCGTCCCGCACATGGGGTCAACAGAGAGGGCGCACTCCTGACCGTGGATATGAGCGGCGCGCAGAAGGAGGGCCGAGAGAGAAACAGGACTATTGGGGCCCCTACAACAACCGAGCTAATTCCCCAAGTTGGCGGGGTCCAAAATCTGCTAGGAGCCCCTCTAATGAGGAAACAGAGAGACGGCGAGGTGTGCATTTTCTCTCCCCGAGGAGGGAAGATGCCTCAAACCAGTCGGGAAAAGAGATGTAGCTGATGTTGCAGCCCAAACATCAGCTACAGAACCTATGGGCTCTATGGAGGGAGAGATGTTTATCCCCTCCATGAGTAATGCAATGACACCGGACAAGACAGAACAGCGAACCTCATATGTGAGGGGAAGCATTGAAGGGACTGAAATTAACATATTGATCGATTCAGGAGCAACAGAGTCGTTTATCAGTGACAACTTTCGCATGTCTGTTCCAGCTTTGCACAAGCGATCCTTAACGGCAGATTTTATTGCTGCACGGGCGGTGAATGGACAGTTGCTCGACACACTGGGCACTATAACGGTTACCCTGCGTCTGGAGAAAACTTACCGGCAGCACGTTTTCCCCGTTATTAGGGGGTCCACACAAACAGCCCAACTGGGCTTGGACTTTCTTGTCGCAAATCACGCCCTCCTGGATTATGCCCGGGGCCAACTACACCTATGGGACACTGTACTTCCACTCCTGAGTGGCAAAGACCTGATTCCGGAGTGTTGCAATGTTTCCATCGCCACTGTAGTGACACTGCCCCCCCTCAGCGAGATGCTGGTGCCTGTGAGTGTGACCCCACCTGGGCCCGTTGATCAGCTTCCTGACTTTGTGGGTTATTTATCACCCAACCTTAAAGGCAAAAGTGAGTGTGTCATAGCTCACACGTTGACATCTGTAAAGGACGGAGTTACCACTGCCCGTGTGTTGAACCCTACAAATCAGGACATTATACTGACAAAAGGCGTGCACGTGGGGGAGTTTTTCTCCATGGATGAGGCAGAAATTGTGACACTTCCTCAGGGTCCAACGGAGACCGTCTCGGCCATTTCATCCAGTGAGGTGCCTGTTGTATCACTGGAGGAGTCTTCTGCCAGTCAGCAACAGAAAGCACAACTGGCTGCACTGCTAGCCGAGCATCAGGGGATATTCAACCCGTCAAACGAGGGGACTGGCCGATGCACACTTATCCAACATCACATCAAGACCGGTGATCATCCTCCTTTGCGGCAGCGCGCCTACCGGACTTCACCCGAAAAGAGAGAGGAAATAGACAGGCAGATGACTGCCCTGTTGGCGGACGGAGTGATTGAGGAAAGTTGCAGCCCCTAGTGTGGGCTACACGACAATTCAGACACTACATAGGATCAGCTGCCTTTACCATCATAACTGATCACAAGCCGCTGTTGGGCCTGCGTGGCATGTCTATTGACAAGGATCCCACGGGACGCAGAGCAAGATGGATACTGGAACTGGACCCTTACAACTGGAGTATACAGCACAAAGACGGCAAACGGCATACTAATGCTGATGCACTCTCACGGCGTCCTCAAAACCCTGAGCCTAGTGTGGTAAACACAGGTGAGAAAACCACACACGTGAATGTCATAGGCTCAGATATAGAGCCCAGCGTTCCCCAACCAGTCACTAAACTGCTACAAACACCCACCCGAAAACCCCCGACCTTTGACCTACGTACTGGGGCGCAGCATGTGGAGAACAGCAGTGGGGCGCAGGACTTGTCGTTCAAACATGCACTTTCACATGATGGAACGGAACTGAGGGGGCTACAACAGGCCAACCCAGATATTAATCAGGTGTTGGACTGGATGGAAAGACGTGGCTCTCGGCCATCTAAGGGGCAGATGAGAGGTAGTTCCCGGTGGCTTCGAAAATTATGGACTGAATATCCCCGCCTCTCTGTTGTTAATTGACTACTCTGCAGGACGGTGAACTATCCCCTCACCGGAGATGCTCTGTGTCAGGTTTTCATGCCCTCCTTGCTTATCTCTGATGTGCTGCAGCATCTACATGGGGGCTCTGCATCGGCACATTTCTCAGTGGAACGAGTGTGGGAACGTGCAAGGGAAACTTGCTACTGGCCGTTCATGTTTAAAGATATTCAGCGGTGGTGTGAACAGTGCATCCCATGTCAAACACGCAAGGCACCGGTGCCTAAGCATCGGGCACCGATGGGGGGCGTTCATGCAACTCGGCCACTTCAGAGAGTAGCAACGGACATTCTTGAACTGCCAGTGACTTCTAAGGGAAATAGATATGTGTTAGTAGTGGAAGACTACTTTACCAAGTTTGTGAATCTTTGCTCTCTCTGACCAGACAGCACGATCAGTAGCACAGTGTTTGTTTGATGACTATGTGATGGTGCATGGTGTCCCTGAAACGATTCATAGTGATCAGGGGCGGCAGTTTGAAGCCGAGATTGTTCAAAGACTGTGTCAGCTCCTGGGAAGTAAGAAGACATGCACTGCACCTTATAATCCCAAATTGGACGGAATGGTTGAACGCTTTAACCGCACTCTGGTCGACCAACTGGCCAAATCGCTGCTCGCCTGCGGTGGTGAGTGGGATGATTATCTGAAACAGGTGGCTTTCGCCTATAACACATCTGTGCATGCCTGCACCAACTACAGTCCGTACTATCTACTTCATGGACGAGAGGCTTGTGTTCCAGTGGATGCGTTGGTGCCGTCTCATTTGGTGCGTTCGGACTTGCCTCTTTCTCATGCTGACTTTGTGGCCTCTTTAGCAGAGAGGCTGGAGACTGCTTTCGCTGGTGCCCGGCACAGTGGCGCCAACGCTCACGAGAAGCAAAAACTGTACCATGATGGAACCGTGCGTCACCGGCCGTATGCAGTAGGAGATCTGGTATGGCTAAGTAATCCGACAGAGGACAGGATGAAACTTGCTCCCCACTGGAAGGGGCCCTATAGGGTCTTGTCTGTGTTGGACTCTCAGGGAGAACCTGGACTTACCTATCATATTGGCAACCCTTTGGAGTTTGATGGACGGGAGCAGGTCGTCCATTATGATAGACTAAAACCATACACGCTACCGATGGTTGCTGGTTTTTCAAGTGGCCCGCCTGCTTCTCCTAGTCAGGCTCCCTCTTTGCTGGACAAGGGGTCACTAGAGAGGGGTGCTGCGGCTGACGAGCTGTTGATCTCTGGTGACACAGGGACTGTTCAGATTACAGGCACCAGAGAGCCACTACAAATTGTTTCTCGTTCTGGGAGGAAAGTTAGACAACCAAGTCGTTTCAAGGACTTTGTCACCTTTGGCTAGCGGTTTAGAAAGGGAAGGAACATTAAACAGCACGAACAGGGGAATATTACAGTTGGACGTTCAGTTGGAGATTGTCAAGGTCACTTAACATATTTCTTACTGTAATGGCACATGTTTCATCTGTGTACAGTATGTCTGGAGGCTATGGTGTATCATGATTTTCTGGTGTACGTGGAAATAGTGGGGCATGCGTGATTGGGACTGTGCCATGGTGTGAGGGAAACATGCATATATAATTTTTGTTGTGGTTGTGTGTGCTCTGTATATTTGGGGGGACAGGTTAATATGTTTTTTTTTATAGTTTGCCTCTTTGTGTTGTTTTTTTTGGCACATATCCTGTTATTGTGTTGAAACGAGGACGTTTCTTTTTGTAGGTGGGGAGGTATGTAACCTATTTTTATGGTTTGCCTCTTTGTTATGTTTAGTTCCTGTTATACAGTATATGCCCTGAGCTCTTATTTTGAAGGGAGATAGAACGGAAATAATGTCATCTTGGAGTGGAGCGGAGGTTTTGAAAGGAACGAAAATAAAGTGGTCCTCGTGTGAAACTGGAGCCTCCGTGTTTGTTATTTTGTAGTGTGATACAGTTTAGGCGATTTATATAAACCCTCGGTTACATTAGTAAATATAGTACATATAAATATTGAATCTATTTTATCCTACAGCAAGAACAGAAGGGATTTTGAAAATAAGATAAACGGGTCCATAATGGACCCGGGCCAGATGAGCCAGGGTTTTTATGAGTCCGTTGCTGGTCCGCGGCGGATGTACGTGCAGCATGTGCGGGTCCCAAGCGCACCCGCTGCGGAGGTAAGGTTTCGATCATGGATGCGGAGCGGATCCAACTCGGAGCCGCGGCTGGTCCGCGACCCGCCTCCGTGGCGGATCATTTCCGGAGAGCAAGTGGAGCCCAATACGGGTCCATTTCGTGGGTCTGTTCCGGAATGCGTGATACCTCCGCGGAGTGTTTTTGCTGTGTGGGAAACCCGGGATATATCGCGTACATCGATATATCGCCCAGCCCTACGCACTACAACAACCGCTGGTAATATTCTCCATGTATATCCCACACAAAGTCCTACACTATATCTTTAGTCTTGTTACGCACCTCATACCCTCATTATAATAAAGACGCCGTAGGCTAAATTGTTCACCTGCCTTTGTGTCGTCTCCTTCCCCCTGTAACCGTTACAATACTCTTTTAAAAAGATTAGTAAAAAGGTTTTATGGAATAATAACTAAACATCATAATAGGAATGCAAATGACGCATGTGTTCAGAAATGGATGACTGATTTAAACATTATAGAAAAAGACACATCACAGAATGATGTTTGCATCCTTTAAATGCATTACAAAAATAAGCATTAAGCAAAATAAACAGTAGCTAGCAAATTAAGTATAAAGTGTCAGGCAGCTCAATGTACTGTAATTCATTTACTGTGGGAGAATTAATCTGTTGTGAGACTTGTCTCATTTGTCTATCCTGGGCCACCGTAGGTCACGTGAGGTGCATCTGCTAATGATAGCCAAGTTAGCTGCTTATGTGTGTTCAAGTGGAGACAGCTGGTAGAGTCTATGAGAAACTTGCCCAGCTTCATAATGGACATGGCATGATGTCACAGTTAAGGACTACACACCTACAGTCATCAAAGAATGACAAAGTTTTCATATCGCTGAATTGAGGCAGTCCTTTTTACATTTTTGGACTGGACCTTGCAAGACCTCTTGTATCCAGTTTGAAAGCTGCAGCTGAAGAACAGAAAAACACAGACAGATGCAGCAATTTTATCAGTGACGGCAAAGTTACTGAGTTGATTTTCATTTACTGTTTAAGTGACTTACCACTATCGGCACAGTCCTACAATCGTAGAAACATTTTAATGCCTGTGGTCATCAAATGTAATGCTTTTTAATGCAATGCAAGGCTTTTGCTTGCTTTTTGTAATATATTTAATGACTTTTAATGCCCTGAAAACCATCTTATTGTGTCGTACAAGAATTGAATTGTTACCTGAAAATGTGGCTCCCTGATGCTGGCAGCATTGGCTCATTTGGCGGGCGTGAATAGCTGGCAACCATGTCAGGTTCATCCCCATGAGGAAGAGAAAAATATCTGCCCAGTTTTGTCCCACTTGCTGCTTTGTTGATCCCCAATATCTTAACGTTGTAGCATAACTCTTTCTCTGTTGTTCACTAACGTGCTCAAGCAGGAGTGTACATTGAGGCCCAAAGCTACAGATAAACAATTAAGATGGGGCCATTACATTTTTTCAATGGTGCCCCTGCCAAAAATGGATTCCCGCTGAAAGAGCGCGGACGCTAGTTAAAGCTGCCGTGCTGGGGCTTTGTCTGTCCACAACTGATTACTACATGTAAGACAAACACTTTGTATTTATGGTTATTGTCAGGATACGGTATGTGTTTGAAATTAATTAATTAATTTAATGTGTACAAAAATGAAAGAGTTGGCCATTTCTATGAGATTGTAAAGGACTGTTATTGCTTCAATGTTGATGTGCTAAAACCTCTTTCTTGTTTGGAAGCTAGATACAATATCAACTTTTCTTTGTTCATGCACATAATAAATGTTTATTTCGTGTTTGGATGTATTCATTAAAATCCAGGTATTCTTGGTTGCCAAAAAGTGATTCAAAGTAATATTTTGAAATTGACACATCTCATCTGTGGAGGGCGTGACTGCATGGCATAAAACAGGCTCAACTGGCGTGTCCTGTGACGCTTTCATTGATAAAATGGCAACCAATGTAATCAAAAAGGTTAACCAAAGAACGAGAGTCCTCTACAGAATCTCCTCTCTGGTCAACAAAGCACCTTGAGGATTCTAGCGGAAACTCTCATTCAACCCTTTTTCGATTACGCTTGCACCTCCTGGTACCCCAGCACCTCCAAAACCCTCAAATCTAGACTCCAAACATCCCAAAATAAGCTAGTCAGGTTACTTTTGGACCTCCACCCCAGATCACACCTCAATCCAGCCCACTTCTCCAAAGTGGGCTGGCTCAGGGTGGAGGACAGAGTAAAACAACTTGCACTGAGCCTAGTCTATAAAATCCGCTACACCTCCCTGATACCGAAGTGCATGTCAAACTACTTCCTTAACGTAAATGACCGCCATAACCACAACACCAGGGGGAGCTCCACAAACCACGTTAAACCCAGATGCCGATCTAACAAAGGTCTTAACTCATTCTCTTTGTATGCCACATCAATGTGGAATGCACACCCAACAGGTATAAAAGTAAGTGCATCTCTATATTCCTTCAAAACCACTCTAAAACAACACCTCCAGGCAACTTCAACCCTTTACTAACACCCTCCTCCATTCACATCCCATCTCCCCGGATTACAAACAACCTAATGTAAATAATCAAAAGTACTTCTAATGTATATACTGTACTTGTTCTTATGCTATCTGAACTCACTATGTTCTCTGCTGGCTGTACATATCCTACTAAGTAAGACCTACACTGTTTTAATGTCCACATTTCTCTGTTGATGCAATTGTTGATGACTGAAGTACTGATATCAACCAAAGCTCCTCATCCCACCCCCCGGATTGTAAATAATGTAAATAATTCAATGTACATACTATGATGATTAACTTATGTGATGACTGTATTATGCTGATAGTATATATTTGTACCATGAATTGATTAACGTGGACCCCGACTTAAACAAGTTGAAAAACTTATTCGGGTGTTACCATTTAGTGGTCAATTGTACGGAATATGTACTGAACTGTGCAATCTACTAACAAAAGTATTAATCTGCAATCAAAAAGGTCATCATTGACCTATTTGACTATGTAATGTAAAGTACTTATCTAATGTAACGTCTATCAATTGATTTTTTTTACAGTTGTCACGCTCCCGCCTGCGAACACACAGAAACACAAACAGCTGTTTTAGCCCATCCTGACACGTCATGGCTTCACAAACATTTGTACGAAACAGAACTCTTAAAATGACACATAACAATAATCAGGCTGGCTAAGTTAAATAACTGAACCAAAGTTTCATCTATGGAGTTACATCCAGACAGGAAGAATGCGCTTTTGTCGGTGCATACACATACTACATCACCATGACAATGCATATGCAAATTACTAGCACTGTCTGGATTGATTCGGCCTTTCCATGGACTTTGTAAAACTCCTTGTTCCATGATTTTCATATAACCAAAAAAAGGCATCATGGCAAAGTCTGCCTCATTATTAATGAGCCTGCTTTCATTCACGACTTAAAGGGATCACCTATTATGCAAAACAATTTTTTCTTACCCATTGGTACCTGTTTTTGTGTGTTTGTGATCTGCATTTGAATTCAAACCATGAAGGCATGGCACAGATATTTACAGTGTAAAACAATTTTGTCATCCTTCATACTTCCTTCAAATGAGCCGTTTGTAAGTTTCCCAATTTGAGATGTTTTTCCCAAGTGTGACATCAGGAGATTATCCATATATGGTAAATATTTACCCAAAGTGCTTTACACCAGTACGCCATTGTAGCCTGACTCTGTAGTCAATAAACTCATTTTTTTTCTCTATCCTTTTGCTGTGCAGACTGGCTCGTTTATGCACATGCATCCTCCGCTGTTGCCATTTCTAAAACAAAGTAGCTTATAGTTGTAACTTACATCCGTCAATAAACTCCATGTGGAAGCGCTAAAAGCTACAACTTGGCTGACAGGGAGAAGAAGCTTTCGAATTGGAGCCTCTGTAAATAAGACCGCCCACAAATTGGCGCAACCTGGAGAGATGGTCAGAATGTGGTTTGAAGATGGTAAATAGAATATAATCCATGCAACAGTTTGGCGCAAGGACCACCATTACATATAATGTAGACCACAAGGAAGTGTTTTAAATGTAGAATTTTTGTTTTTTAAATAGGACCCCTTTAAGCATTTGCTTATTTTAGGCGTGTCCGCTGACTGAATGGAAGAATACCAGTAAGGGAAATGAGTGTAACATTAACTCTTTTTTAAAGGGGAACTGCACTTTTTTTGGAATGTTGCTGTTCACAATCATTATTATGGATGTTATTTTTTTTTTTTGCATTCTAAATATTAAATAAACGCGATTAATAGTTTGCTTACAATGGAGCCTATGGGAGCTGTTCAATAATGTCTATTGAGCCCCTAAGAACATCGAAACACCTCCATGAGGGTTTTTTCTATATGATGTAAGTATACATGTAATGTAGTAACAAGCACATTTACAATGACATTTAATATTTATGTATTTGGATTATTTTAATTTAATAAATACATCAAAACGTTTAAATATTACTGATTATTCCTCACTGCTGACTTTATGAGTGTAAACAAAAATAATAAAACTTCACTTACTGTGCAGCGTCTGCTGTCATTAGTATGTTAACTGCTGGGATGGTCATACATTTCCATTTAGGTGAAGAATGTCTTGTAATCCTAAGGGGGACGGGGGAAACCAACCATTTTTTCGTGTCGTTCTGGCCATTTTCGGGTCCTAAATGGCTGTCAAAGTGTACCAACTTGTCCGAATACCTACTCAGACGACCTCTGTCCAGGTAAGATGTATGATTTATGATCTAGAATAAACTTAGAGGGAGCAAGGAAGCGAGGAAGCAGCAGACCACTCGATGATGTAAACATAGGCACACACAGTAGTGATCATGGTGCCGCTATAAACAGTTTGTCTGTGTTAGCACTTATAATAACCATTGGATTTTATTGGCCTAAGTCGTGGAGCTCCCATTTGTTCTGATGTAAGCTGCCTTTTATTTACGTTTTATTTGATGTCCAGAATGCATTTAAAAAAAATTGATAACCCGTCTTCTTGTCTTTCATAATGATTGTGAACGACAGGCAAAATTCCAAAAAAGGGCAGTTATCCTTTAAGCGCAACAGAATCAGAATCTAGCTCAGCTACAATTGGGCAGAAGGCGGGTACACCCTGGACAAGTTGCCACCTCATCGCAGGGCCAACACAGATAGACAGACAACATTCACACTCTAGGGACCATTTAGTGTTGCCAATCAACCTATCCCCAGGTGCATGTCTTTGGAGGTGGGAGGAAGCCCATGCAGTCACAGGGAGGAAATGCAAACCCCACACAGAAAAAACTCAAGCCCGGGATTGAACCCAGAACTACTCAGGACCTTCGTATTGTGAGGCAGACGCACTAACCCCTCTTTCACTGTGCTGCCCAGAATCAGAGTCAGAAATACTTTATTAATCCCTGAGGGGAAATTAAAACAGGAGGATAGGGCCCTAAATCCTAATGTAATGGGACAAACAGTAAACTCCCTCTATATCAGCCTAGCCCGTGTCACTTTGACCCTGACACAGATGATTTCCTATGAGAAGTGGGTATTGTTTCAAAACCCAAACGAATCCGACAGAGTCCTGGAGGGGATTGTGTTCCACTTTGGTGTTCAGCCTTTGGTCTCCCAATAAAACGTGTTTTATATATGATTTTACATGAGTATTTTTCCTGATACTACTAAGAATGAGCTATTTATACAAACCCCGTTTCCATACGAGTTGGGAAATTGTGTTAGATGTAAATATAAACAGAACACAATGATTTGCAAATCCTTTTCAACCCATATTCAATTAAAAGCATTACACAGACAAGATATTTGATGTTCAAACTCATAAACTTTATTTTTTTTTTGCAAATAATAATTAACTTAGAATTTCATGGCTGCAACACGTGCCAAAGTAGTTGGGAAAGGGCATGTTCACTACTGTGTTGCATCATCTTTTCTTTTAACAACTTTTGGGAACTGAGGAAACTAATTGTTGAAGCTTTGAAAGTGGAATTCTTTCCCATTCTTGTTTTATCTAGATTTTCAATCGTTCAACAGTCCGGGGTCTAAGCTGTCGTATTTTGCGCTTCATATTTGCGCCACACATTTTCGATGGGAGACAGGTCTGGACTACAGGTGGGCCAGGAAAGTACCCGCACTCTTTTTTTACGAAGCCACACTGTTGTAACACATACTCAATGTGGCTTGGCATTGTCTTGCTGAAATAAGCACGGGCGTCCATGAAAAAGACGGCGCTTTGATGACAGCATATGTTGTTCCAAAACCTGTATGTACCTTTCAGTATTAATGGTGCCTAACAGATGTGTAAGTTACCCATGTCTTGGGCACTAATGCACCCCCATACCATCACAGATGCTGGCTTTTGAACTTTGCGTCGATAACAGTCTGGATGGTTTGCTTCCCCTTTGGTCCAGATGACACAATGTCGAATATTTCCAAAAACAATTTGAAATGTGGACTCGTGAGACCACAGAACACAATTTCACTTTGCATCAGTCCATCTTAGATGATCTCGGGCCCAGAGAAGCCGCCGGTGTTTCTGGATGTTGTTGATAAATGGCTTTTGCTTTGCATAGTAGAGCTTTAACTTGCACTTACAGATGTAGCAACGAACTGTATTTAGTGACAGTGGTTTTCTGAAGTGTTCCTGAGCCCATGTGGTGATATCCTATAGAGATTGATGTCAGTTTTTGATACAGTGCCGTCTGAGGGATCAAAGTTCACGGTCATTCAATGTTGGTTTCCGGCCATGCTGCTTACGTGGAGTGATTTCTCCAGATTCTCTGAACCTTTTGATGATATTATGGACCGTAGATGTTGAAATCCCTAAATTTCTTGCAGTTGCACTTTGAGAAACGTTGTTTTTAAACTGTTTGACTATTTGCTCACGCAGTTGTGTACCTCGCCCCATCCTTTCTTGTGAAAGACTGAGCATTTTTTGGGAAGCTGTTTTTATACCCAATCTTGGCACCCACTTGTTCCCAATTAGCCTGCACACCTGTGGGATGTTCCAAATAAGTGTTTGATGAGCATCCCTCAACTTTATCAGTAATTATTGCCGCCTTTTTCAACTTCTTTGTCACATGTTGCTGGCATCAAATTCTAAAGTTAATGATTATTTGCACAAAAAAAAATGTTTATCAGTTTGAACATCAAATATATTGTCTTTGTAGCATATTCAACTGAATATGGATTGAAAAGGATTTGCAAATCATTGTATTCCGTTTATATTTACATCAAACACAATTTCCCAACTCATATGGAAACGGGGTTTGTATATAGATATTGTCTTTTCAGTAGTCGCTTAATCCATCCATCCATTTCCTACCGCTTATTCCCTTTTGGGGTCGTGGGGGGCGCTGACGCCTATCTCAGCTACAATCGGGCGGAAGGCGGGGTACACCCTGGACAAGTCGCCACCTCATTGCAGGGCCAACACAGATAGACAGACAACATTCACACTCACATTCACACACTAGGGCCAATTTAGTGTTGCCAATCAACCTATCCCCAGGTGCATGTCTTTGGAGGTGGGAGGAAGCCGGAGTACCCGGAGGGAACCCACGCATTCACGGGGAGGACATGCAAACTCCACACAGAAAGATCCCGAGCCTGGATTTTAACCCAGGACTACAGGAACTTCGTATTGTGTGGCAGACGCACTAACCCCTCTGCCACCGTGAAGCCTAGTAGTCGCTTAATGAAGCAAATTTCACTTAGCTCAGCCAGTGTGAGTTAGTGTGTGTGCTGCTGATTAGGAGCAGGCTCGGGGGCATTAGCTTCATTTACAAAGGAATAGCTTTTATGTAGAAGCGCCCTACTCACTGTAGGTAATGTAAAAGTCTGCCGTTTATGGAGCAGAGATGAATTCATTGTCAAATGTAACACAGCAAATTTTCGATACAGTCCTTTAGGTTTAGTGCATGGAAAGTGTATGTCTATAATATAGTTGTATTGTCCCACAAGAATAATACATCTTAACCCCGCAACCCCAAGATGACTGGATCACAGTGGCTTTGTATTAAGATGTTCCAAAAATATATATTGTATTTTTGCCATACCAGTGTTCTGTATGATGAGAATCTAGCTTACTTCTATTCTTTTTATAGTATGCAGCAAGAATATTCAGGGATTCCAAGCTCTTCAATTATTCAGCATATCACGATTCCGTTTCTTACATATTAAAAAATGTACCATATGTGAAGCTTGGAAATGATAAAACAGCATAATTCACTGTTTCAAAATCAAAGCACCTATTGCATTGGCCTCCTTGGTTTTGTGTTTGTACATTTGGACTACAATGAGGATCCCCACAGTGAGCAAAAGGAAGAACCAAGTGTGTTTCTTGGTCCCCAAACGCTGGGAGCCAGTAACAATAATATTTACGCCATCACTGGGAGTGTCTTTTCTCCGGGGAGAAATTGCTCCTTTGATAAAAATGCATTTAACAATTTCACAGAAGAGAGCAAGGTCACAAAATCATGTGCATGGCCTGTAGAAGAAGGAATAAAAGCCAACTGAAGTCTGACTATAAAGTGTTTTCAAAGCACTTGCATGAGTCAACCGTCCAACTAATTATTTATTTACTGCCTTCCATTCAAATTGTACAAAATGCACCTCTCTTGTCAGGAAAAGGAGCATCATGTGTCTTAGTTTCATCTGCAGAAGCGTTCCTGAAGCCAGTAAGTGTTTAGTCAGGCATTACGGTGGGAGGCCGTGATTGTGTTTAACAGAACATGACCCAATTAGCATAATAGGCCCCTCGTTCATTCCCTTTGAAGTCCAGAGCATAGAATAACAAATGTATATGAACCAGCAGCCAAACGTCAATACGCGGAGTTGCCACAAAGCTCATGGGAGGCCGTGAGTGAATTTCTGCAAAAGGAGGGGGAAAAAAACATCTAATATTTTAAATGCAAAATAAGCAGAACACAGAATGGGATACGTCTTAGCCACTAGGGCCAATGTGTGCTCCGTGGGCCCTTGATCCTGCAGGAGGGACCGAGGCATGGAGGATGCGGCCACTGTGGAGATGAGGGAGGAGCATCCTCCCTCTCAGGTATTTTCAAAGCACACCGGCTTGCAAAGCAGGCAGTCATTACTGTCCAATTAAAAAGAAAGAGGGGAAGGCAAAGAACTGGTTGTGCATCATCAGGACCGCCTTAATGCACAGGTGCCCCCACCCAATCAGGGGCCCTGGATTTTGACAGCGGAATGCAATGATTGGTGTTCATCAATCAATCAATCAATCAATCAATCAATCAATCAATCAATCAATCAATCAATCAATCAATCAATCAATGTTTATTTATATAGCCCTAAATCACCAGTGTCTCAAAGGGCTGCACAGGGATGTAATTGTATCAAAATCTTACAGTACGTTATTATTGTAGTATTTGTCTGTATGTCGGCATTAGCCAGGCCTCCCTCGCCCGCCTGCAGCTTGTGCAAAACTCTGCTGCTCGTCTGCTAACACAGACCCACAGACGTGAGCACATCACCCCTATATTAGCGTCCCTTCACTGGCTCCCTGTGCATTATCGAATCAATTTTAAACTCCTTCTATTTGTTTTTAAATGTCTAAAGAACCTCGCGCCAACATATCTCTCCGACCTCCTTCAGCCTTACTGCCCCACCCGATCCCTAAGATCAGCCGATCACCTGCTACTGACGGTCCCTGACACAAGGCTGAATCTTAGAGGTGATAGAGCTTTCGCCGCTGTTACTCCCAAGCTCTGGAACGACCTACCTCTGAGTGTTAGACAAGCCTCCTCTCTTCCTGTTTTTAAATCTCTCCTAAAAACACACTATTATTCTTTGGATTTTAACACTAAGTGATATCCATCCTGCAATGGCGCCCCATTATACACCTGCTGTGAACCTGTTTTTATGTTTGTTTTTTTTGTTTTTTTTTATCATGTTCTGTTTGTGTTGTGTTGTTTGCTCGGTCTTCTTATTATATTATAACCTGTCCATTGTACAGCACTTTGGCTACCCCTGTGGTAAATTTTAAATGTGCTTTATAAATAAAGTTGATTTGATTTGATTTGTCCCCCCCAAAAAATAAAAAATGCCATAGTGTGTAAAATAAAGTGGCATGTTTAGGATAAACACATTTACTGTGATTGAACACAAACATGAGGCTTAAATGTTCTAATGGTATTTAATAATACAAACATTTATTCTTTTAAGTGCAAAAAATTGTGCAGGGATGTCGACTGTTTCAAGCACATATCCAAATAACTTAGTTGAGTTTCTTCAAAGTGACAAAGTAAAACATCCAGTGCAAAACTTACCCCACAAACTGATGTTTGGCTTTCCTGGCTTCAAATTTCTTCTGAGTGACACTTCATGAGGTGGATGTCTTCTCCAAGGTGTTGCCTCCCGACACAGTGCAGCCTGCTCCTGCCTCCCCGTGACATCGAGAGAGACACGTGGTAGACATGGATGGATGGATGGATGAATGGATGGATTTATCAAGCAGCTTTTGAGTATTTCCCATTGTGTAAAGCTTTTTGGGGGGGGGATGATTTTTCTCTGTGCAGTGTGACGTGACCGCCTCGTTGTGTCGCCTTGGAAACACTTGAGACGAAAGTGGTGCACTTTGCTTTGCAGAACGCAGACTTTTTTACTTCCGTCATCGAGGTTATGTTTTCGCCAGTTTGTTTGTTAGCAACATAACTCAAACACTTATGGAAAGAGTTGATGACTTTACAGGTAATGTCCCAAAAAGAAATTACCTCTCCTTGTCCACAAACAAACTTCACTTCCTGCATACAGCTTCCCAAGCCCTCTGTTCATTCTCTGCAGTGCGCAGAGGATTCTGGGCGATGTAGTTTATAGTCAGACGCAGCCAACGCTAAAGCGCCAGACAAAAAATACACGTCAAGTTTTTGTTTGATATCGTCTGGCGTCACAGTATTAATGTGAAGACTTTGAAAGTGAAATACCGCAGTATTTATAATACTGTTACACTCCTGCTGGTGTCCTGGGCATGACGTTAAAGTGCATCCGGCAGTGTAGAATTCTCTTTTAGGTTTTGGGGCACTAGGATGTTGACCCCATGACTACTGTTACCCCAGCTGGACCTTGGCAAAGGCCGAGTACCTGAGTGTCCCCTAGCCAGAGATACGGTGAAGACCTCAACGGCGGAGCAGGCGGAAGACGATAGACTTAAGAACTACCACAACGGCTGCAATGGCGGAGGAAGGCTGCAGCAGAAAAGGGTCCCCAGTCGTCTTGGACTCCATGCCACTGGACCCTGACCCGGTTCTGTCAAGGATCGTGTGGTGACTTGTGAGAAAAATCATGTATATGTATTATCACACAACTTTAGTATGCTTAAAGTTTGTTGCTATAGTTATTAGCTATTTTGCTGAAGCTGCATTTTTTCTATTTGTGTATGGATAAAAAATTCTTGTCTGAGGGGTGGCCTCAGCCTCAGATTTTATCGTTGTTTTAGTCCGCTAACAGCCAAGTACTTCAAGGACCTCAACGAAGATAAGATGACAGCACGCAGACGAAGCAGAAACAACGCAATCACAAGGCCCAAGCACATTCTGTCACATATTGTGCATACTGGACCTGCTTTGCATGATATATGTGACCACTCCTTTTAGAGGCGGCCTCAGTGATGTTGAGTGTGGAACTCCTGAATAAATAGAGGGACGGGAGAGCTGAACCTTAGCGCATAGGGCGAGACTGTGACTAAGTGTGCAGCTCCATGCGTTCTCCTCATGAGCTAAATTGAACTCTGTCTCTGCATGGTTCCTTGCTTCTTGTCTGATTAATAGATGTCATCGGTGTTTAAACTTGACATGACTGTCTGTGCACCAGTCTCCCCACGTTAAACGAGGCATCCTCTATAAAGGGATACACCCCTACCAGGAGGATCGTCATACTTGTTAGAGTGACCGCCGATGATGACACTCCTACTGTTCATAGCTGTTAGTTACAGACCGCTCTGCTTTGTCTAGCAATTGTGTACTCTCTCTCTCTTTCAGTTGTGTGGAATTTTCCTACTGCTCCAAGCAAGGCACAAAACCAGGTCGCCGGTGTGCGAGGTAAGCGCGCTGACTACTGAGCTAAAAGCACAGGCCCCAGATGTATTCATGAACACATGTATTTTTAAAATGGATAATATGTTTCCATTGTTGCTGTTTTATTGAGTAAAATCTATTTTATTTTTTATCGGTGCGAAGGGGGGATGTGTTGAGGTTGGGAGGGCGGGGGGTGAAGGTGTGTGTCATACGTGCATGAATGATAATTGGAATGGGCCTGCTACCTGTTGCTAAACCAGCATTTGAGATTGACTCGGTGGATTTTGCCTTTAAAATGATTTTAACCTGGATTATACCAGCAGAACAGAATCGCTAACAATGCCAACAGATGGCATGCTAAAGCAACTAGCACGGACACCTTGTAATATCATGAGATCATATATCTAATTAGCAACAGAATAATACGGGTGGTTTTAGTTAATTAATGCTCATTAGGATAGGAAAGAAAAACACCTATGTTTTGTTTAAAAATTCAAAAAACATTCAAATAAGCAGAGAGAAATTGACAAAACATTGTGTTAATGGCTTTAATATTCACATTTGAATACATGCCCATTGTGCATAAAACATGTTCAGTGTTGTTCAGTCTTGATGTAAGCAAAAATAAAAGTCATCTTGGCAAGCTAACAGAAGACTGGCAGTGCTAAAGTAGATATTATATGATATTTCAAGTGGTTTAGTGTAAAAACAAATGATATATGACAATCGAGCATCATGATATAATCAGTATCTCTTCTTTTAACATGTTCTCCATTAAAGTCACAGAACAGTTCAATCACACCATAAAAATATTTCAATTCTTTGCCGTTTTTACAGTGCACAGCTCAAAGTGCAACATCGTAAAATAGAAAATATGTTTCTTATTAGTTCAATAGTTTACTGCTGCAGTCTTTCGGAAACAACAAATCCCTTCAGAAGTTGTTGTTGCTGCACGAGCAGGTTAAATATTTACTACCTTCTTCTACTGCTGTACAGAGATGGATCCAGGATAAAATAAAAGTCTTCTTTTCTTGCACGAGACCACTTTTTCTGTGCATTGTCGTCAAACACCTCAGTGTCCAGAAATTGCTTGAGCTGCAAAGGACAAAGCAAATAGAGCATTATATATGGAGGGGGGTGTTTCGTTTATTTCTTCAGTACACATTCTGTAACTGAGACACGGAGGCGACTATTTGAGGTTTACAATGTGTGACTAATAATTGAAACACCTTTTATTCCATGCTTTTAACTTGGCTAATAGAATGGTCAAAATAGGATGAATAGGTAAAGGGCAAACATGTTGGTGCTGTTTATCATAATCTGATTCAGGATCTGTCAATTCTGCAATTCTACTGTTTTGAGGACTAATTGGTACAGCTGTGCCAACTTGCACAGTGTAGTTAATGTACTTAATGACCGTATTTTTCGGATTATAAATTGCTCCGTAGTATAAGTCGCACCGGCCGAAAATGCCTAATAAAGAAGGAAAAAAACATATATAAGTCTCAATTTTGGGGGAATTTTATTTGATAAAATCTAGCACCAAGAATAGACATTTGAAAGGCAATTTAAAATAAATAAAGAATAGTGAACAACAGGCTGAATAAGTGTACGTTATATGACGCATAAATAACCAACTGAGAAGGTGCCTGGTATGTTAACGTAACATATTATGGTAAGAGTCATTCAAATAACTATAACATATAGAACATGCTATACGTTTTCCAAACAATCTGTCACTCCTAATCGATAAATCTGATGAAATCTTCTTCCTCAATGTCGCTTCTAAACAACTCTGCCAACTCCAAAGGTATGCGCTGCTTCCTCTTGTTGTTTTCTGCTGCATATTTCACTACGTCCAGCTTGTAATCTGCAGTACATGATTTCCTTTTCGGTGCCATTTTTGTTCAGCCCTTCTCAGTTTTTATAAGTTACCGCCAAAGATGAAATGATCAATTTAATAGGTACGGCAGTGACATATAGTATATAGCAGTCAGCAATCCATGACCCACAATGCACTTCTGCCATGACCCTCCCCCGCCGAATTCTTATTGGTTGACGTGTGTGTGACGATTGCTGACATTTTCTTCGTCTCTTCCGCGAATTAGATAAAAAATATTATTTAATATTTTACGGTAATGTGTTAATAATTTCACACATTATCGCTCCGGAGTATATCTCGCACCCCCGGCCAAACTATGAAAAAAACTGCGACTTATAGTCTGAGAAATACGGTAGTCGGTATCTCTGATGTTAATTACACACAATGCCTCTACTGCATTCTTTTCTCGACTGTTGGTAAATACTTTAGAAAAAAAAACTATTAGTGAATAAGTATCACAGTGGGATGAGCAGATGTTGATTACACTTATATGAGATGTGCTCCTAATAATCACTAACTCGGTAGGTGCATGCAGTCTTTGACAAAAACACAAAAGAAAGTTTGGAAAAGTGTGTTTTGTAGTTTGTTTCTCTTTTGAATGATGCCCCATTTGTACGCAACACATAATTGTGTGACGAGCAGCACCACTGTGCCCATGTAAAGTGTGCCAAATCTTCACTTTAGTCAGGTGGAAAAACACAAAATGGAATGCATGTTTTTTTTTTCTTCCTTGTTCCTCAAACCTACAGAAGAAAACCAAACAACAGTCAATAAATAGTTGGAGCAAAACAAAATGTATGGCACAGGTGGCGAAGACATTTTGTTCATGGGCAAAATGTACACACTAAGGGCCTGATTTACTACTAGAGGTTTGCGTGTAGTAAATCATGTGCAAACTTGATAGCACACGCAAAGCTGATCTACTAAACGTGTGCAAAGTGGAGTGTGCCTGTTAAGTGAGCAAAATAGGTTGTGCAGTCCATTTTGCGTCTCCAAAATGTGTGCTAATCATCAAATACCCACAATACCGGTAGGAGAAGATGCAAATATATTTACTTAGCACGCACAATGTGATTTATCAACACTCATCACTGTTTTGCGAGCACTATTTTGTGTTTTATTTAGCACATGTTAAAAGATGCACACACTGACACAGTTATGCAGACGGCTATCCTTCATCCGACGTCTGTGTGTCAACAATTTGGATGGTCAGTAATAAAAATATTTGACAAATTGTCTTTTTCAGCAGCATCATTTTATAATTGTATAGCTGCTAGAGGACTTAGAGGGCTGATTAAACCAATTTGAATTAATATGTTTAGTTGTCCTTAAGTATTTTTTCTTGTTCCGTTTGTTTTTTTCACATAGAATATATATCACTCTACCAACCGAGCGGTTTAGCTCAGTTGGTAGAGTGGCCGTGCCAGCAACTTGAGGGTTGCAGGTTCGATTTCCGCTTCCGCCATCCTAGTCACTGCCGTTGTGTCCTTGGGCAAGACACTTTACCCACCTGCTCCCAGTGTCACCCACACTGGTTTGAATGTAACTTAGATATTGGGTTTCACTATGTAAAGCACTTTGAGTCACTAGAGAAAAAGCGCTATATAAATATAATTCACTTCACTTCACATATGAAAAAAACGTTTTTAATTCCTCATTCTTTTGCATCTTGAGTCTTAAGTGCAGCCTCTCTCCGATGAGCGCACCTTTGACGCACAAAAAAGGAAACAAAGTGATTTCAATGTCGACGCACTGCACGGCTGCTTCTAAAATGCCCATAAAAAGTGGTACATGTCTGCTGCATCTTTGAAAAGATTGCAAAATGATTTTTCAGTAAATGAGTGTCTCTGTGGTGATGCCCTGTACAGTACGAGCGAAATCCTCATCTAAATAAAGCACCACTTTACTATTGCACACACAGTCTTAGTAGATCACAGGCAACACACCCACTTATGTAGTGCATGCTATTTTAAAAATTGCACATGCTGTTTAGCGCGTGGTTTTTGGATCTTCGTTAATCAGGCCCTGAATTGTGCTGCTCATCCCACAATTTAACATCATTGGCAAAAAAACAACAACAGTAAAAATAATCTACTAAACCCAAATACATGTCCTATCTTTCTCATGTTTTAAATGTGTTGCTTATAAGCATGCAAAATAAACATGCAGTTACGCCTTACTTTCCACCTTTCCGCCTTACTTTTTAGACAAATGTGTAGTGAATCCCATTGCTTATAGGGGAAGAAGAGGAAGAAGAAGAAGGTGCCAGAGATACGGGAGGAAGTGGAGGAGGAGGTGGTGGAAGAGGAAGAGGAGCATGAGGAGATAGGACAGGGCTGTTGGCCTGTGATGGAACTAAAGACAAGAAGGAAAAAGAGCAGAGGAGGAAAGGTTTTAGTAGCATTTAGTGAAGAAACTACAAATTATGTCCATTTTGATGCCAGTTTCAAGATTAAAAGTTAAACTGTTTTATATTGGTTGATTTTTACTTGGATAGGTATTAGTTTATATTAGACCAAATTAGTGGTCTAATTCAAACTAAAACCTATTATTTTGGGGTGGATTGAAATAAAAATAAATATATGAAATCAATCTGTGATTGATATTTTTAGGGCTTTCAAACCATTAAAATATTTAATCAAGATTAATCACGATTTATAGTTAACTCAAAATTAATCGTAATTAATCACAGATGGCTCAAACTTTTCATCACTAATACGTCTACCAAATGATTTTCAAGTTTTTAAAACGGCGACAGGACAATTTGTTTGTTTCAATTATATATTTATTAAACATTATGCTTTTTTAAACAGCTCAACACAAAATAGACAAACACACCATTTATGACAATAAAAAAAATTACCTGCAGTGCATTGGTGTAGCTTTGACAAAATTAAAATTGCTGCTGTAGGAGCACTTGCATTCAGAGGAGAGGAGCTACACTTCTGTATCATTTTCACGCATTAATAACGCAAAATGTGGATTGTTGTAACCATGGTTTGATTGGCATTGACGGAAGGACGCTAGCTGCACGTTCAAAATGAAACCGCAACATTAAATATTTGAAATGAAGTGAAACGAAGCGATCGGCTTCGTTTACACCAGGGGTCTCAAACTCAATTTACCTGGGGGCCACTGGATGCAGAGTCTGGGTGAGGCTGGGCCGCTAGAAAAGATTTCTTTAAAAACATTTTTTTTAAATGTCTTTATTTTTATTTTCAACACTAAGTAAAATCAAAATATAAATGGACAAAATGAGAATTAAGTAAATAAATCAGTCATAGATAATAACAACAATAATTTGATTTCTCCAGTCCGCAACAAGGTATACACATACTGTGATGTTATGAGCTTAGGAATATAAGAACTATCTCTCCGACCTCCTTCAGCCTTACTGCCCCACCCGATCCCTAAGATCAGCCGATCAGCTGCTACTGACGGTCCCTGACACAAGGCTGAAGCTTAGAGGTGACAGAGCTTTCACCGCTGCTGCTTCCAAGCTCTGGAACGACCTACCTCTGAGTGTTAGACAAGCCTCCTCTCTTCCTGTTTTTAAATCTCTCTTAAAAACACACTTTTATTCCTTGGCTTTTAACACTGTGATATCCATCCTGCAATGGTGCCCCATTATACACCTGCTGTGAACCTGTTTTTATGTTTTATTTATTTTTAGCATGTTCTGTTTGTGTTGTGTTGTTTGCTCAGTTCTCGTATTATCTTTTAACCTGTCCATTGTACAGCAATTGGACTACCCTTGTGGTAAATTTTAAATGTGCTTTATAAATGAAGTTGATTTGATTTGAACTACACTACCCAGCATGCAACAGTCGTGATGAGCATGTGCGGTAGTCCCGGTGAAGGTTGTATGTCGCCATGTCGGCAGCTAGAATGTGGTTAGGAGCACGACATGGAGTTTACAATTAGGGTAGCACAATTAGCTCTGAACGGGCTAACATCACAACTAACGTCCGATTCGCCCAGCGACTCTCTGTCGGAGTATCAGCGCTGGGGTCCAGTGCACCACAGTTTTGTATTGTCAGCGGAATCCTTCGGAAGCTACCGGAGCGCTCGTCTCCCCAAACCGGACTGTTACAGCGAAGCCGGGGGAGGGAGCGAGAGACACACACACAGTGACAAAGAGAGAGAGAGAGAGAGAGAGCAGGCGGGCGAGCGAGTGAGGGAGGAAGAGCGCGTGCGGGTCTAGTGGAAAAGCGGCAAACTGTTTCTCTGCTTGCATCACGCAAGTGACGTCAATGTTCCGCCCTGGAGAGCCATACATGTATACAGCACCGTGATTGGTAAATTCCTTCAGCTCCGCACACAAGGCTGTCAAGCACCATTCATATAAAACTTGCAGGCCGCACTAACATTAAACTTTCATATTAAAGTGGGGGGCCGCAGAATAATGTCTCGCGGGCCGCGTGTCTGAGACCCCTGGTTTACACGGAGGGAACATTTTTAAAGCTAAGTCTGTGTAGTCACCGCCATGTTTTGTCGAGCAGCTGCGGTGCTTCAGTTTTCACAAAGTAAGCAATGTTTCATAAAATGCATTTATAAATGACATTTCTTTGGTAATTAAAAATCTAAACGGTATTACTAACCGTCTGGAATTTTACCGCGGTTTATCATTATATCCCTAATATTCATGTATACATGTATACATACACAAGATTAAGGGACGGCGTGGCGCAGTGGAAGAGTGGCCGTGCGCAACCCGAGGGTCTGTGGTTCAATCCCCACCTAGTACCAACCTCATCACGTCCGTGTGTCCTTGAGCAAGACACTTCACCCTTGCTCCTGATGGGTGCTGGTTAGCACCTTGCATGGCAGCTCCCTCCATCAGTGTGTGAATGTGTGTGTGAATGGGCAAATGTGGAAGTAGTGTCAAAGCGCTTTGAGTACCTTGAAGGTAGAAAAGCGCTATACAAGTACAACCCATTCATACATATATGTATACGCATATATGTACACATAAACGTATACAAACATATATACATACTGTACATATTGCAAATACATATGTACATATGTAGATATACTCATATATATATATATATATATATATATATATATATGTATATATATATAGCTTTAATGAAATGTGTTTTAAACATTATGCTCTTTTAAAGAGCTCAACAAAAAAAAGACAATCACACTTTTAATGACAATTAAAAAAATGCTTGCTGTGTTGGTGTCTTGCCAGAATTTGTAGAAATACAGAATTTGTATTCCTGCTTTAGGAGCATTGGCATTCAGAGAAGGAGTTACACCATGTGTAGATTCCTGTTTCAAGCATTAATAACAGAAAATGTGGGTTTTTACAAATTTGCTGTAATTGTCAAATATGTTTGGTAATATAATATTTGGAATAATTTTACCTTAGTAAATGTTTCTTATATTCTGTACATTACATGTTGTACAAGTTAAATGGTCTTCATATTGCTGAATGGTAATGTTTTAACCTTCTTTATTTATTAATGACATGTAATATTCAGCCTGCTAATCATTCTGTAATTGAGGGCTCAACCGGAACATGTTATAAAATAATTTACAATATTCCTCAACTGATATACCTGCATTTCTTTAGGAGCAAATGTCACGGACTAATGTTACAAAACATATTTGACAAAGCCTGATCATAATGTAAGAAATTTTTATTTTTTTTAATGTAGTTTAACAGGATGTATAGCATAGAGCTTTTATTTTGAATCCAGACAAGTGTGTGATTGGTTTGAGAAAGTGTTTTGACATGTTTTGATGTCGGATGGACTGTTTGCAATAAAAAAGTTCTGCGGAAACCTGGCTCATTGTCTGTGTTTGATACAATGAGGTGGGAAGACGCCAATCAGAACGGCCTAAACAGGATTTCGAAATCCTTTGAGGTCTGCTGGAAGAGAGACATGCTTTACATTATTTGTAGTTGTTTGTACTTCTATTGTGTTGTGTTTCCAAACAGTATTTCTTATCTTAAAGATTGTTTTTGTTTTTTTAAATCATGTTAAAGTTTTGCTGTTTTGGGAGAGGGCGATTAATGTAATTTCAGTTCATTTCAGTTGGCGGGGATGATTTAAGATAGTTACAAGCTTGGTCATAGAACCAATTGAGCTCATAAGTACTAATGCCTATGTCTCTTGATGATGTAAACAACCAACCAAGTGATTATTGTTTGTTGTTAACTTTTTCAATTGTAGTATTCATATTATACTTACTTTGGTTGTATTAATTACTTTTTTATCGTTTACCATTTTTATCCTAAATGTTCAGATTTTTGTCATAAAATGTATTATAGCAACATAATATTTTATTGTAGTAAATGATGTAAGTTGGTAATTAATATCAATGCCTTTCTTTGCGGATTGGCTGGGAAAATGTAATGGGTCACTGTACTAATTTTGCCTAATGTTCACATAATTGTGAAATAAAAAAACATATATATATATATATATATATATATATATATATATATATATATAATTATAATATAAATAAAAAAACGGTCATAAGTTGAGGCTAATGGGAGTTCCCTGTGTTACCTTAAAGGGGAGGTGCACTTTTTTGGGAATTTTGCCTATTGTTCACAATCATGGGAGACAAGATCACAGTTTTTTTTTTGTTTTGTTACTATTTTGAAGATGATAAAAAAAAAACCTTGAAAGATGCGGGTAATGGGAGTTCAAAGCGGCATGGCGCAGTGGAATTGTGGTCGTGAGCAACCTGAGGGTCCCTGGTTCAATTCCCACCTAGTACCAACCTCGTCACGTCCGTTGTGTCCTGAGCAAGACACTTCACCCTTGCTCCTGATGGGTGCTGGTTAGCGCCTTGCATGGCAGCTCCCTCCATCAGTGTGTGAATGTGTGTGTGAATGGGTAAATGTGGAAGTAGTGTCAAAGCGCTTTAAGTACCTTGAAGGTAGAAAAGCACTATACAAGGACAACCCATTTATAAAGCCCTTTAAAATCCTCCGGCAACGTATTACATACACAGTGCAAGTCAATATATAATGTAGTAACAGAGACCTTCATAACCATATGTAATATGTACTGTATCATTTCTAGGACTGATTTATCCTGTGCATTGATTTTTGTTTCCATATCAGCGCACGTCTGACTTCTGGCAACATGTGTGGTCCTCTTCCGGAATCAAACACAACTGTGTTTCCTAATCAAGGCAGACTTGGTAACAGACAGGGGAGATGACTATTTCTGGACAAATGAGGATTTACAACCTTATACTTCTGAAGCTAAATATACTGCTGCTTATAGAAGCGAGCAGGAAGGAAAAGTGAGACGTTGGAGCAGACGGAAGCCGAGAGAGGGGCATATGAATGCGATTTTGTTGCTATAAATATGGAATTTGGAGCCAAGCTCTTTTGACATAGATGGATTGCTTACTCAAAATCCATAGTCAGCTGGACCAGCCAAACAACTGTCCATCGAGTGAGTCACTTTAATATCGATCATGAAATAAATCAGCACGCCATGCGTGTTAGTACCGTACATACGCTGTCTGGCTAGCTGTGTACAAAAAAAAACCTCTAATGTGGGCTAATACTTTACAGATACTGTAATATGATTGTTAATGTTTTCAGTCAGTACAAATTGGTGTTGTATCGCAGTGTTGTGCATTACAAATCCAAACGTTTTTCATGTTTTTGTGGAAGCTAGCTTATCTCTTGCCATAGTTAGCTTTTACGGCTAATACCAAAGCACTGTTACTATGCTAGAAAAATAATTTGTCAGTGTTTGCTCTTATAATAACAATGTCTCTACAAATTGGCTATTATACAGGTAACGGAATGTATATGAAGTATTTATGATGGTTTTATAATGCATATTTAAAGTGATTTACAGGTAGAATTGATTGCTCTCATTAGCCGCACTGCTAGCCACCTAAAACTAGACAATTTTAATGTGTTGTAAGGCGAAAAAACCCCAAAACTTTTGTCTTCCTGTCTTCATAATGATTGTGAAGGATAGGCAAAATTCTCCCCCAAAAAGTGCAGTTACCATTTAAGCACTCTACAACATCTTTAAAAATCTCCATCACCATTTTAAATACACACTGTAAGTATATATATATATACATGTATATATATATATGTATATATATATATATATATATATATATATATATATGTATATACACACACATATATATATATATATATATACACACACATATATATATATATATATATATATATATATATATATATATATATATATATATATATATAGTAACACTGACTTTCCCCTTACTTTTAGTATGGGGAACATAATCATCATTAATCAGTTGCTTATTAAAGTAACAGATACTTAATATAAAGTTATTTGGACACTAGGGGAACATATAAGGGTTAGGGTTACAAATAAGCAAAAATTCTGAGGTTATTAAGGGAAGAGGGGTTAGTGCGTCTGCCTCACAATACGAAGGTCCTCAGTAGTCCTGGGTTCAATCCCGGGATTGGGATCTTTCTGTGTGGAGTTTGCATGTTCTCCCCGTGGGTTCCCTCCGGGTACTCCGGCTTCCTCCCACTTCCAAAGACATGCACCTGGGGATAGGTTGATTGGCAACACTAAATTGGCCCTAGTGTGTGAATGTGAGTGTGAATGTTGTCTGTCTATCTGTGTTGGCCCTGCGATGAGGAGGTGACTTGTCCAGGGTGTACCCCGCCTTCCGCCCGATTGTAGCTGAGATAGGCACCAGCGCCCCCACGACCCCAAAGGGAATAAGCGGTAGAAAATGGATGGATGGATGGATGTTACTAATTTGCATGTCAATAAGCAACTAATAATGTTATGTATATATACACACATATATATATATATATAAATCCATCCATCCATTTTCTTCAGCTTATTCGAGGTCGGGTCGCGGGGGCAGCAGCCTAAGCAAACAAGGCCAGACTTCCCTCTCCCCAGCTACTTCATCCAGCCTCTTACGGGGGATCCCGAATGTCACCAGGTCAGCCGGGAGACAGTCTTCCCAACGTGTCCTGGGTCTTCCCCGTGGCCTCTTACCGGTTGGACGTGCCCTAAACACCTCCCCAGGGAGGCGTTCGGGTGGCATCCTGACCAGATGCCCGAACCACCTCATCAGGTTTGTCTCGATGTGGAGGAGCAGCGGCTTTATTTTGAGTTCCTCCCGGATGTCAGAGCTTCTCACCCTATCTCTAAGGGAGAGCCCCGCCACCCGGCGGAGGAAACTCATTTCAGCCGCTTGTGATCTTGTCCTTTCGGTCAAAAACCAAAGCTCATGACCATAGGTTAGGATGGAAATGTAGCTTGACCGGTAAATTGAGAGCTTTACCTTCCAGCTCAGCTCTTTCTTCACCACAATGGATCGAGACAGCGTCGGCATTACTGAAGACATGGCACCGATCCGCCTGTCGATATCACGATCCACTCTTCCCTCACTCGTGAACAAGACTCTGAGGTAATTAAACTCCTCCACTTGGGGCAAGATCTCCTCCCCAACCCGCGGATGGCACTCCACCCTTTTCCGGGCGAGAACCAGGGACTCGGACTTGGAGGTGCTGATTTTCATCCCAGTCGCGTCACACTCAGCTGCGAACCGATCCAGTGAGAGCTGGAGATCTTGGCCAGATGAAGCCATTAGGGCCACATCATCTGCAAAAAGCAGAGGCCTAATCCTGCAGCCACCAAACCAGATACGTTCAACGCCCTGATTGCGCAAACAAATTCTGTCCAAAGAAGTTATGAACAGAATCGGTGATGAAGGGCAGTCTTGGCGGACTCCAACCCTCACTGGAAACGGCTCCGACTTACGGCCGGCAATGCGGATCAAGCTCTGACACTGATCATACAGGGAGCGGACCGCCACAGACAGTCTGTTACCCCATACTTTCTGAGCACTCCCCACAGGACTTCCCGACCAACAAATTTAGCTGAACTGCACCAATTTTGTCAAGTGGAGTGGTCCAAAATTAAACCAGAAGCTTGGCAGAAGCTTGTGGATGGCTACCAAAAGTGCCTTATTGCAGTGAAACTTACCAAGGGACATGTAACCAAATGTTAACATTGCTGTATGTATATTTTTGACCCAGCAGATATGGTCACATTTTCAGTAGAACCATAATAAATTCATAAAAGAACCAAACTTTATGAATGTTTTTTGTGACCAACAAGTATGTGCTCCAATCACTCTATCACAAAAAAATAAGAGTTGTAGAAATGATTGGAAACTCAAGACAGCCATGACATTAGCACGGCACGGCAGATGTGGCAGGACATACAGCACATCACCAACTACAAAGGCTGTGACGCAGCAACCGGGGACTGGGATGCATCGCTAGCAGAGGAGCTGAACTGCTTTTTTGCTCGCTTTGAGACATCACAAACAGTCACAGCCACACCACCCCCAGCGGTACACCACAACTGATTGACGGGAATACTTTAAGAGGGAAAAAGAACAGAAAGTTTGACTTAAAGTTTAAGATAGAAGTTGTGAAGTATGCGGAGCAGAATTCTGGTTTGGCAGCGGCCAGGCAGTTTAACGTTGACCCAAAACGTGTACGCGAATGGAAACAAAAAAAGGGAGAACCACTATCTCAGTCTGCAATCAATGGAAAACGGGCTCGCTTATCTGGCGGAGGTAGGAAGAAAGTGAGTGACGAGCTTGATGCTAATTTGTGTCAGTGGATACATCACTTTCGTGGACTGAACCACCGTGTGTCCCGCAAAATGATCCGCATTAAGGCCAAGGAGTTGTATGCCACCGCGAGTGACACGAGAGACACCTGGGTGGTTTTTGGTGCAACGAGTGGCTGGGTGAATCGATTCCTGTGTCGGAACAACTTTACCCTCAGGAGGAGAACAACTGTTACACAGAAGGACGCTCCCGTCGAGAAGATTGTCAACTTCCTCGTTTTCACTACTAAACAGATAAGGGACAAGAAAATCCAGCCCAAGAATATCATCGCCATGGATGAAACAGCCATCTGGTTTGACATGGTTGGTTTTAGTACGGTCAATGAGAGGGGCGCCCGCTCCTTCTGCCTCAAAACCACCGGTCACGAGAAGGCACGCGTCACGGTGGATTTTGCAGCCAAAGCAGACGGGACGAAGCTAAAACCTTACATTGTGTTTAAAGGTGCTGTCCGTGATGTAAAGGCTATGCAGAGCATCCCCGGCGTGATCATGGCTTCCTCCAAGAATGGCTGGTTTAATGATGACCTGCCAAAGAACTGGCTCCAGAGGGCAGTGGGGAAATTTCTCTTTGGACCGAGGCTACTTGCATGGGACTCGTACCGATGCCATATCAGCGAGGCCATATCAGCCTTACAATGGCTGTTATATCTGGAGGTTGAACAAATGCAGGCCCCCGATGTTGTGTGGAATGGCCCTTTCAAATCGCAGCTCCATGACTACTGTGATAACTGGATGGCTGGTGATAAAGACAACACCTACACCAAGTAAGGGAACTTGAGAGCCCCTTCCCGCCGCCTCCTGGTCGACTGGGTCCTGGGAGCCTGGGATGCTCTGGATCGGGACACTCTGATCAACTCATTCAAGGTAGACTGGCTGGCTGTGTGTATGTGTGCGTGTGTTGCAAACAGTAGCCATAGCTGATTGTTGCTTTCTTGTATCCTACAAGGTGTGTGGGCTGACGGTGGCAGCTGATGGGAGTGAGGACCAGCTCATTAACTGCCTCAAGGAGGGACAGCCATGTCAGGCAGGCAGAGAGATGCTGTTGAGGGCTAGACAGCAGGGTGCTGCTGTGGTTCAGGAAGAGGAGGAGAGTGATGAGGAACAGCAGTTCCTCAATGAACTTGTGATTGAAAAGGAGGATGATGATGAGGGGGTAAGGGAGAGGAGGGAGAGGAAGAGGATGATGAGTGGGTTTGAGTTGCATTTGGGGTTGCGTTTGCAGCAGTATTATTATTTTCATGGTTTTATAGAGTACTTGGTATCATAATTTTATTTTTCCTGTATGCTGCTTTATTTAAAACTTGGAATACTGTAACCTTTATTTTATTTAAGTGACACTATTAATGTTGTGTTTTGATGGTGGGTTTTATACTTAAGTACTTGGTACCATAGTTTTATTTTTCCCAGTAGGCTGCTTTATTTAAAAACTTTATTTATTTTCAGTATTGGTATTCTATTTGACAATTGTTGCACTACTGCCATGTTGAGGCCTTGTTGATCTCTTGTCTTTTGATAGTCTTGTTTTTTTGTTTGTATGTTTACAATAGCTTTTACATTTAAAGTTTTTTATACGAAAAAAAAATACCGGACAATAACCATTGTAACCAAATAATGGCCTGGTGCAGGCTGGTGCAAAAATAAATAAAAGCCTTGTGCAAATAACCGCCTGCTTCTTTTAAACACCCGTCTCCAAAAAGGATTTTGTGAAATAAACGCCCGGGCTACTATTCGGTAATATACGGTGTGTGTGTGTGTGTGTGTATATATATATATATATATATATATATATATATATATATATATAAATATATATATATATATATATATATATATACACAACCTTATCTTTTTTAGCCTGAATACACGGAGGACACACTGCTGGTTATAGAAGCTGAGTGAGAAGGTGAAAACCTAGAGTAGTTGAGCATCGTCAGTCCAGAGAGCGCCAAGATCGTTGTGACCTTGTGTAAATATGGAGCTTGGAGCCAAGCTATGGTGAGAAAATGTAGTGCTTCTGCTGCACTGAGTGGCACAAAGTATTATTAAGGTTGGGAAAGCTTCATATACCTGGCGAGGAAGACATTGTTCAAAGAAACTGCATCACAACAAAAGACAAACTAACTGTTTATAACTGCTAACTAAGCCTGCAGTGGTGCAAACTTTTTTCTTCCTTCCCAAAATCTACTGGAAACTTACCCGGTCGTCATGACCAAACACAACCGTCCATCAAGTAAGTCACAGTAATATTAATCATGGTACACACAGCACATTGTGCGTGTTATTACAACTACATACACTGTCAAGCTAGCTGTGCAAAGACAAAACATGACATTTGGGTTAATACTTTACAGATAATGTCATCAACATCGGCGATCACTCGAAGCGAGTATGATAGTCCTCCTGTTGGTGGGTCTGGTCATCTGTGGGTCCTCAGGTGGCAGTAGAGGCCAATCCGTGATCCACAGACTCTATTGCAGTGGGTGATTGTTGTGGTAGTAGTGGTGGTGGGGGTGGTGGTCTGAGGAGCTGTTCTGGTAGTGGATCTCTCCTTTCTTTGTTGGCTCTTGGTTTCCACGGCACGGTGGTGGTCCTTTTCTAATTGTGCTGTGCTTTCATGGACCATCCTGCTCCACAAGTCCCTCTGGTGGGCAGCCTCCTCCCAGGTGTTGATGTTGAAGCAGCAATTCCTCAGGTGGATTTTGAGATTATCTTTAAACCGCTTCTTCTGCCCCCCTTGGGTGCATTGTCCTTCTGTCAGTTGTCCGTTCAACATCTCTTTCGGAAGGCGACTGTCTGGCATGCGTCATACATGGCCTGTCCATCGCAGCCGGTGCTGAATGACAGTTGTAGTGATGCTGAGCATGTTAGCTTCCTTCCGAACACTAATGTCGGTGCGCCTATCTTCCCAGCTGATCCTGAGGATCTTGCGCAGACATCGCTGGTGGTACTGCTCCAGAGTCTTCAGGTGTCTGCTGTAGGTGGTCCAGCTATCAGCCCCGCAGAGAAGAGTGGGCAGAACTACAGCTTGATAGACAAGAAGCTTGATGTTGGTCTGGATGACCAGAATCTCAAAATCTATTTTCCTGAGCTTATTAAAAGCTGCGCTGGCACAACCTATGCGGTGGTGGATCTCGGCATCGATGACAGCTCTCGTTGAAAGAAGACTGCTAAGATAAGCGAAAGGCTCCACGTTTTACAAGGTGTTGTTGTCCACATAAACTGTGGGGGGTTGGGAGGGTGTGTAAGGGGCTGCTTGGTACAGGATCTGAGTCTCCTTTATGTTGATGTCAAGTCCCAGGAGTCGGTACGCTCTGGCAAATGCATCCATGATGTTCTGGAGGTCCAACTCAGAATGAGCAACTAGTGCATTGTCATCTGCGTACTGAAGCTCTGTAATGGAGGATGTAAGCACCTTGCTTTTTGCCTTGAACCTTCTCAGGTTGAAGAGCCCGCCATCTGTCCTGTATATGTACTGGTCTCCCTCAGGTAGGTTTTGACTAGTGAGGTGAAGTATGGCTGAGATGAAGATAGCAAACGGGGTCGGTGCGATGATGCAGCCCTGCTTGACACCAGTGTCAACTTTGAAGGGAGCCGTTTCAGAACCGCCATTTCCAATTACCGTTGCGGTCATGTCGTCGTGCAACAGACGCAAGATGTTCAGATACTTGTCTGGGCATCTGATCTTGGAGAGGGCAGCCCAGAGGGCAGTTCTGTTCACAGAATCAAAGGCCTTTGTAAGGTCAATGAAGGCAATGTATAGTGGGAGGTGTTGTTCCCGACATTTCTCTTGCAGTTGACGAACTGCAAAAATCAAGTCCGATGTTCTCCTAGCCGGATGAAAGCCGCACTGGGACTCTGGGAGGATCTCTTCTGACAGCGGCAATAACCAGTTTGCCAAAATACGGGCGAGTATTTTTCCTGTTGATACTGTAGATACTGTAGTATCATGTTGAATATGATAGTTAATATTTTTAGTCAGTACAGACTGGTGTCCTATCGCATTGTGTTGTGCATTAAAACCGAAAAAGCCATTCAGCTGCAGACGCAGAAGCTATAGCTTACCTCTTACCTCTATAGCGATGTGTTACTACACTAAAAAAAGATTTCCTCTGTGTTCGCTCTTACAATAAGAATGTTGCGACAGCTAGTTTAAGGAACATAAATGAAGTATTGTTGGCGGTTTTTGGAAGTATTTTTGGAATGATTTAGAGGCAGAATGGATTGCTCCCATTAGCTACATTGCTAGCCTTTTCAAATAAGCCAATTATTACAAGATAAAATTAAAAAAAACAAACAGGTTCTTGTCCGGCTTCACGGTGGCAGAGGGGTTAGTGCGTCTGCCTCACAGTACGAAGGTTCTGAGTAGTCCTGGGTTCAATCCCATGCTCGGGATCTTTCTATGTGGAGTTTGCATGTTCTCCCCGTGAATGCGTGGGTTCCCTCCGGGTACTCCGGCTTCCTCCCACCTCCAAAGACATGCACCTGGGGATAGGTTGATTGGCAACACTAAATTGGCCCTAGTGTGTGAATGTGAGTGTGAATGTTGTCTGTCTATCTGTGTTGGCCCTGCGATTAGGTGGCGACGTACCCAGGGTGTACACCGCCTTCCGCCCGATTGTAGCTGATATGGGCGCCAGCGCCCCCCGCGACCCCAAAAGGGAATAAGCGGTAGAAAATGGATGGATGGATGGATGGGGTCTTGTCATTCACACAGGTTGTGAACTCATCATTCCAAAAAAGTGAAGTTCACCTTCAAGTTACCAAAAAGGGTGTTTGTATTCATTTTTTTTATTGCAGTGTTGCATATTCCTGCTTTTTAGATCCGGCATTGAAGAAGGCTCTCATGAATACAAGTTTGGAAACAGAAGAAAAGCGTTCTTTGAATTCAAAGATGTAAAAGTGCATAAAGTACTTTCTTTCCTCTCCTCTGGCAACATGCCACCAGTTATATTCTATGACATTTCTTCACGTTAGAAATAATGTCATAATTGTTGACTTTGCCTCAGTGTGCATATGAAGCCTCCACATAGCTCGACAGCTTGAGTGCTACTGTGTGTGACAGGTGTGTGTGTGTGTGCAGACAATCTGCAGCACCGTTTGTGAAAGCGAACTCGCCTGCCTGCTGTAGAGCATGAGAAAGATGAAATGTGAGTGCGGTGTCTTTCATGCTGCTTCAGAGCTGCTGTGCGTTCAAAGAGGTGTTAATGGTATGCAGAGTTTGACTGGGTCATTGATCAGCACACAAAATGGCCTCATCCAGTGAGTCCTCCCCTATCTCAAAGACTCCACACGGACTGCAATTAGGAACCATGTGAGCTCCTGACACGGAATAATGTGAACTTATTAAGGAATGAAGAGCCGTGCTTGACTCTACACCTCACACCCTCCTGTTCTCCGCCCTCATCATCTTCAAGTCATAAATTCATTTTTAAAGGCTCCTTTCCCTCGTCTTCAAGTAAATTATATACATTCCAACAGGTAGAAGAAATAGAGCTAAAATTAGAGACCAACCTGCGACGCGCTTGCTTTTAAGGGAGGCCTCTGAGGCCAGCATGTAAGACATGGTGATGATCCTCTCCTGCTCCTGCAGAACAGAGTCAAGTGCCAGCAGGCTCACCTCGGACTTGTCTGCAGGTAGTGGCGGTGGTGCCAAGTTTTGAATACTGTAAAAAGCACAGTCATGTTTTTAGTGCAAATATCTAAACAACACTAAAAAGTCTCAGTTCTGTTGCTAAAATCTTCAAATGTTCTACGATTGACTGTTTTACAAAAATCACAATGAAAAAAGGTTGTTGAAGCAGCATCTCTATTCATTCCTAGTGGTGTGAGAGATCTGTATGGAGTTTTTCATTGGAGTGTACCTGGACTTTGCCAAAATGTTCTTGATCCGCTCCACCTTCCGGTGACGGTCCTCCATCTCCTGAGGACTGAGGGACTCCTCTTGCTCTAAGTCCATATACCGCTCTGGAATCACGACTTTCTGAGGCATAGACAGCTGTAGAAAATAACACAGACAGTTGTCTAATCAAACGGTATGATCACCTATATCAGAGCTATTCAACTAAATTGAAGCTAAGGACTGGTGGGCGAACTTCATCTTTTACTATTAGTTTTATTTTGAGAACCAGCATCTTCTGCAGTGAACATTTGATTTTGGTCTATTTCTTTATTCAGGATTATATATTTCCAAAAAAAAAAACAGTTTCGCAAAATACTAGCCTTTAAGACAGAGGTCGGGAACCTTTTTGGGTGAGAGAGCCATGAAAGCCAAATATTTCAAAATGTATTTCCGTGAGAGCCATATAATATTTTTTTAAGACTGAATACAAGTAAATTAGTGCCTTTTTTAAGTAAGACCAACATTTTTAGAGTATAATTAGTCTCTTATTCTTTTTAATAACATTGTTATTCTAAAGTTAACAAATAATAAATATAATACTTCTTACCATTAATGTGACATCTTGGACAGGTGCGATAGAAAACGGAAGATTGGATTAAAATGCATGAGAATGTTTTAGAATTTGAACGTTATTTTTTAACATCGTGATTACCAGCGGAATTATGAATTACTTATCGTGTTAAGCAATGTCTGCTAAAATTTATCTGAGTGCCAGGTGCAGTCATCAAAAGAGCCACATCTTGCTCGAGAGCCATAGGTTCCCTATCCCTGCTTTAAGAGGTTAAAATGTCAATGCGAGGATCTGACAATGTGTTTGCACTGGACCAAGTTATTTTATACAACAGGAGCATTCTAGTGTAAGTCACCAAGTTCTGAACTGAACTCGGGGTGTTATTTCGGTTATTTGAGGCCGGATTTGGCACCCTAGCTGCCAGTTGCAGGCCATCTGAAAACAGCACAGAGGAAGTTAAGGTAAAAAAAGAGAAAACAGGATAAGCTACAAGCAATTAATGTACTTTCCAAGCTTGCATATATTTTCCTAAACATATAGTACTGTCATGGTCTGTAGCTCCAGCTCATGCCTTGTGTTGTTTTTTCTCATGTTTTCCTTTGTTTAGTGCTTAGTTCCTGTCCAGCACTCTTATTATGTAGTATCCACTTCCTGTTAGTATTGTTTTGCAGCACCTTTACTTTTCTTGCCAGCACGCCTCTTCTCATTTTGCAATCATGTCTATTTAGGTTCGGCCGTTGCTGGAACATTACTTTAGAATGTGTACTCTCCTTTACCTTTGTAAACTGTTGCTGTCTTCCAGCATTCGGTTAAGTTTACTTTGATGCCGGTTTAGTCCCGTGTAAGCCTGGGCGATATATCGAGTTTATCGATAAATTTAAAGTTCAACGTTTTTTTTGTTGCAAACGATTAAAAAAAAAAAAAAAAAAATGTTTTTCTCCTCTCGCACTGCCATAATTTTTGCCTCCATAAGCTTCTGCAGCCCTCGCCTGCCCCCTTACTTCAATAATGGAGAATCGAATCATGGTTAATACCAACGCTAACGAGAGTCTGATGTTTGCTCCAAAGAAAAGAAAAGTGTTGTCAGTACTTTGGTTTTGCGGCAACAGGCGTGCAACAAATGACTGCACGGTGCAAAGTTTGTTTAAAAAAGGCAGCAGTACAAACTTATTCCAGCATCTGAATGCAAAGCCTTCAGTCAAGTGCGGGAAATGCAACTCTGCAAGGCGAACAAGACCGCAACAACAAACACCGGTTAAAATGCAGATGACAGTGGTGTAATCATTTACACAAGGTATGCATGATGAGAAAGTAACACAATGGACAGATCGGTCACTTAAGCATTCGTTCTTCCCACTTCCAAGATGTGTGAATGAAAAAGTCTGCCTTTATCACTTACTAAAACTATTATGTAGTCTTCTTAATGTTTTACTTGATTATTTGCATACAACATATAATACTACATTTTATTAACAGAGGTATTTTATTCAAGACAGAAGTTTAAAATTTTCACATTATTAATCTCAATGTTGGAGATTATTATTTATTTGCATGCCATGTTTTTGTTAACAGAAGTATTTTAATCAAGACAGAAGTATTGCTTCCCACAGGAAGCTCTTACTTTAGTTCTTTGAAAAGTATTGCATAAATAGTACAAATTTATATCTGGTCTAAAAAGAACATCCATCCATCCATCCATTCTCTACCGCTTGTCCCTTTTTGGGGATGTGGGGGGTGCTGGAGCCAATCTCAGCAGCATTCGGGACAATATCTTAATAATTAGTTTTTGATCAAATAAAAATAACTGGAATTATCTCTGTCATTTGTATACAGTGGTTTCTTTTAAAAAAATCTGAAAGAATTGTAAATACAACTTTTTGTGAAAAAATTGGAGATTTAATTTTTAGGCAATATCACCCTGGCCAAGTTTCGTTTTGTATTGCATAGCTTTCCCTATGCTGTGAGTGCACTCCCACCTGCACGCATGTTTTGCTTTGTACTTTAATACTTTTTACCTGCACAGTGTCTTCTGCTGTCCTCTGCATATTGGGATCGAGACAACAACCGCTACCATGCTGCCACAACGTTACAAGTGCCCGGATTATAATGACTTTTTCCCCTGTTCAGTTATTCCATTCATCATCTTGATGAAAGGAATATCTACATGTAACTCACACAAAACTTAATGCTGTTCAACAAAGAGAGTGATCTGGCAACAAAACCATCAAAACAAAAGTGTTGAAAGTTTTTCCTTTTGAAGAGTACTTTTTTGTAACATAAATCTGCCCAAAATATTGTTGAATGTTTGTCTATCTGTGTTGGCTCTGCGATAAGGTGGAGATTTGTCCACAGTGCACTGCAAAAACTGAAATCTAAGTAAGATTAAATATCTCAAATAAGGGTGATATTTGCTTATTTTCTGTCTGATAAGATAATTCTTCTCACTCAGCAGATTTGATGTTAGTGTTTTACTTGTTTTAAGGGTTTTTGTCCTAAATTATCTCAGTAAGATATTACAGCTTGTTGCTGAAATTTTATGACCTATATTAAGTAAAACATGCTTGAAACTAGAATATCACCTGATGCAAAGCTGTGTCATTAACACTCACAAGTATAAAACTACTTTTTTAAAGTAATTTCTTATTTCAAGCATGTCAAGATAATGCCACTAGCATTTACTTAATTTAAAAATATTTTTAACATATTGAGCAAAAAGGTCTCTTTTTTTCTACCAAGAAAAGTGCACGTTATTAGTGGGAATATACTTATTTTAAGGTATTTTTGGGTTCCTTGAGGTTGGCTAATTTTACTTGTTTTGGAAAGTCTTGAAATGCCGAATTTTCTTGTTCTATTGGCAGATAATTTTGCTTAGTTCAAATTAAATACCCCTCATTTTTGTTTTTGTTTTTCTTGTTTTTGAACACTGACTTTTAGCAGTGTGGATCCTGCCTTCCGCCCGAGTGCAGCTGGGATAGGCTCCAGCACTTCGCGACTCCGAAGGGGACAAGAGGTAGAAAATGGATGGATGAATTGGTTTGTATTCATCTACAAAGAGCAGATTGAATACACATTCAAAGACCTTGGTATGGTATTATTTCTCATGACCAATAGTTGTGTATTGGCCTAACTTGTAGAGGAATAAGGCATTGCTGGACTAGCGACTTTCTGTCATGGTACCTCTTTGAGCAAGTCCTTGTCATAGTCTAATATTTCCGGTTCAGCATCGTTGGTCGATGGCGGGGTCATGGTCAGCGAGTGCAAAGTCAGCCATTCGTCAGAGTGCGATCGCGGTTTCTCTTTGTGCTCAGGCGGCCTCTCCTCCCCCTGGACGCTCCTCACTCCCTGAGCCTCCTCCCCCTGCACGGCCCTCTCCAACAGCTGCAGGTCGAACTCCTGTTCTCTCCTCCACTGGGCAACACACAGGGAAACATAAGACAAGATGACAAGTTGGCTCATCACTGTGGGGAGGGAAAAAATAGTTTATCTTGCCTGTAAAATAGTCATCATTCTTGTCCTGACACCACTGGAAAGAGTGAATGGAGCGCGTGTGCGTGTTTGTGTGTAGTTAAGGGTTTGTACAGGTGTAAGGGAAATAAAGGGAAATAACACAGGTAGACAAGCATGCCAACATTAAAAAAAGTAATCACAGCATGCTACTAATGAGTTACACACATGTCAAGGCCAGTAAAATACAACACAAACACTCTTGAAGACAGACAAAAAATACATGTAAAGAAACATGACAGAGTTCAATAGATGTTTATTCATTTGAAAACAACGCAATATAATTACCATATAAAACACTTGTCCAATAATATATAACCATGTGGATTTTTCTACTCTGTACATCTCTACTCTCTCCATTGAGATCCAACACGAGGGCTGTAATATTTGCAAAAGCAGATTCTATGATACAGCTCTCATTTTGGACGTTGTTGGGTTGCCGCCAGTCGGTGGACGTACTGTAGAGCAATTAGTGCTTATGACTAAAAACAAGTGCTTATTTTAAAAACATTAGATCAACCACTGACCTGCACGCACGCACGCATGCAGGTGCGCACACACACACACACAAACACACACACACACACACACACACACACACACACACACACACACACACACACACACACACACAGACACACACACGCACACACACACACACACACACACGCACACACACACACACACACACACACACACACACACACACACACAAACAGTGCATCCAGAAAGTACTTATTGCGCTTCACTTTTTCCAGTTTATGTACAGCCTTATTTCAAAATGGAATACATCTATTTTTGTCCTCCAAACTATACACACAGCGCTCCATAACAACAATGTGAAAAGTTTATTTACAAAAAAAAAAAAAAGTATTATAAAATACAAAAAAAATCACATGTACATCACAGCCTTTGTTCTATACTTTGTTGATGCACCTTTCGGAGCAATTAAAGCCTCAAGTCTTTTTAAAAATGATGCCACAAGCTTGGCACACCTATCTTTGGGCAGTTTCTCCCCTTCCTCTTTGCAGCACCTCTCAAGCTCCATCAAGTTGGATGGGAAGTGTTGGTTTAATGTGCAGCTCTGTGTAGCTCTGTATATTGCTGCATTCATCTTAGTCTAGTCAGGAATGTGACCAAGAACCCCATGGTCACTCTGTCAGAGCTACAGCATTCCTCTGTGGAGAGAGGAGAACCTTCCAGAATCAGAATCATCTCTGTAGCAATCAACCAACCAAAGACTGTCAGACCATGAGAAACAAAAAGCTCTGGTCTGATGAGACAAAGATTAAATTTTTTGGTGTGAATGCCAGGCGTCATATTTAAAGGAAACCAGGCAGCGCTCATCACCAGGTCAATACCATCCCTTACTGTGATGGATGGCGTGAGGATGTTTTTTTTATCAGCAGCGGGAACTAGTAGACTAGTCCGGATAGAGAGAAAAATGAATGCAGACATGTACAGAGACACACTGGATGAAAACCCAACACTTTCCATCCAACTTGATGGAGCTTAAGAGGTTCTGCAAAGAGGAATGGGCGAAACTGCCCAAAGATAGGTGTGCTGTAATTTCTGCCAAAGGTACATCTACAAAGTATTGAGCAAAGGTTGTGAATACTTATGTAGATGTGATACTTTTAATTTGTATTTTTTTAAATAAATTTGCTAAATAAAAAACTAAACCAAAAAACAAAACGATTTTACATTGTTGGTATGGGGTGTTGTCCGTAGATTTTTGAGGACAAAATACATTATATTGCCAAAAGTATTTGGCCACCCATCCAAATGATGAAAATCAGGTGTCCTAATCACTTGGCCCGGCCACAGGTGTATAAAATCAAGCACTTAGACATGGAGACTGTTTCTACAAACATTTGTGAAAGAATGGACCGCTCTCAGGAGCTCAATGATTTCCAGCGTAGAACTGTCATAGGATGCCACCTGTGCAACTAATCCAGTCGTGAAATTTCCTCGCTCCTAAATATCCCAAAGTCAACTGTCGGCTTTATTATAAGAAAATGGAAAACTTTGGGAGGTTGATTGGCAACACTAAATTGGCCCGAGTGTGTGAATGTGAGTGTGAATGTTGTCTGTCTATCTGTGTGGGCCCCGTGATGAGGTGGCGACTTGTCCAGGGTGTACAACGCCTTCCGCCCGATTGTAGCGGAGATAGGCCCCAGTGGCCCCCGCTACCCCAAAGGGAATAAGCAGTAGAAAATGGATGGATGGATGGATGGAAAATTTGGGAACAACACTAACTCAGCCACCAAGTGGTAGGTCACATAAACTGACAGAGGGGGGTCAGCGGATGCTGAAGCGCAGAGTGCAAAGACTTTCTGCACAGTCAGTTGCTACAAAGCTCCAAACTTTATGTGACCTTGTAGCCCACATACAGTACGCAGAGAGCTTCATGGAATGGGTTTCCATAGCTGAGCAGCTGCATCTAAGCCATACATCACCAAGTCAATTGCAAAGCGTCGGATGCAGTGGTGTAATGCACGTCACCACTGGAGTCTAGACCAGTGGTGACGTGTCTGGAATGATTAATCACGCTTTTCCATCCGGCAATCTGATGGACGAGTCTGAGTTTGGAGGTTGCCAGGAGAACGCTACATTTCGGACTGCATTGCGCCGAGTGTGAAATTTGGAGGAGGAGGAATTATGGTGTGGGGTTGTTTTTCAGGAGTTGGGCTTAGCCCCTTAGTTCCAGTGAAAGGAATTTTGAATGCTCCAGGATACCAAAACATTTTGGACAACTCCATGCTCCAAACCTTGTGAGAACAGTTTGGAGCGGTCCTCTTCCTCTTCCCACATGACTGTGCACCAGTGAACAAAGCAAGGTCCATAATGACATGGATGACAGAGTCTGGTGTGGATGAACTTGACTGGCCTGCACAGAGTCCTGACCTGAACCCGAAAGAACATCTTTGGGATGAATTAGAACGGAGACTGAGAGTCAGGCCTTCTCAACCAACATCAGTGTGAGACTTCACCAATGCGCTTTTGGAAGAATGGTGGAAAACTCCTATTAAAACACTCCGCAACCTTGTGGACAGCCTTCCCAGAAGAGTTGATGCTGTAATGGCTGCAAAAGGTGGATCGACATCATCCTGAACCCTATGGGTTAGGAATGGGATGGCACTTCAAGTTCATATGTGAGTCAAGCCAGGTGGCCAAATACTTTTGGCAATATAGTGTGAATGTATTCAATTTTGGAATAAGGCTGTAACATAAGAAAATGTGGAACAAGTGAAGCACTGTGAATACTTTCCGTATGCACTTTATCTACAGTAAACACACATCCTGAGCAACAACATAGGTGTACATACTAGATCAGGGGTCGGCAACCCGCGGTTCCGGAGCCGCATGCGGCTCTTTGACCACTCTGATGTGGCTCAGCCGCATACTTGCCGACTGCCCGGAGAATTCCGGTAGATTTGCAATTTTAATGTCTCTATCAGAAATCTCCCGGGTAAACATTTTTCGATTTTCACCCAGACATCAACTTTGACAGCGTGCCGTGATGACAATGCCTCTAACACCCTTCCTACATGTCATCGCGCCAGGATTTTCATCATGCTATTTGCGTGCCGGCCGTCCGGTCACATTTTGGATGCGACCTCTATTTAAACGCATACGTAACTGCAAGACATACTTATTCAACAGCCATACAGGTCACACTGAGGGTTGTGATATAAACAACTTTAACACTTTTACTAATATGCGCCACACTGTGAACGCACACCAAACAAGAATGACAAACACATTTCAGGAGAACATCCGCACTATAACACAACATAAACAAGACAGAACAAATACCCAGAATCCCATGTATACACCCAGCTACCACCAACCCAACCCCTGCCCCTCCTTCCGTGTGTCGGTTGAGGTGGGCGGGGGTTGGGTTGGTGGTAGCTGGGTGTATAATGGAGCCCGGGAGAGCCAAGATACATGGGATTCTGGGTATTTGTTCTGTCGTGTTTATGTTGTGTTATAGTGCGGATGTTCTCCTGAAATGTGTTTGTCATTCTTGTTTGGTGTGGGTTCACAGTGTGGCGCGTATTAGAAAGAGTGCTGAAGTTGTTTAAAAGGCCACCCTCAGTGTAACCTGTATTGCTGTTGAATAAGGATGCCTTGCAGTCTCTCACGTGTGTCTGCAATAGCCTTGTCCAACAATTCTTTGGGCTGGCAAGCTATTTGTACAAGCTGTAGAGGGCGGTAGTGACATCATTGTACGCCCTTATTATTGTTCATTGGGTGAACATCAGCGTACATTCGAGAGAATAATTACTCTGAAATTCGGGAGTTTCCCTGGAAAATTGGGACAATTGGCAGGTGTGACGCTGTCAAGCGGAATTCATATAAAACTCGCGGGCCGCACTAATATTACATTTTCATCTTAAGGTGTGGGCCGTGTGTCTGAGACCCCTGGTTAATACATAGCACAACGCAAAAAAAAACCTCTGTATGCAGTATTATTTCATTATAAATTTCAAAAGAGTTATGTGGCTCCCATTGTTTTCTTTACTTTGTGAAACGGGTCAAAATGGCTCTTTGAGTGGTAAAAGTTGCCGACCCCTGAACTAGATGATAAGGTATGATGATAAGCCTCTGTGTTGTTGATGTTACTTGGGTATTTCTATTTGTTCAAATTAGTGGCCATCATTCACCCAGATCATGACAAATATATGTGCTATATATTTGTGTGATATTTGACAGTTACATGGATTTTAATAATATTTAAAATAAGTTCACGAGATCCAGGTACAGTAACTATTCACGTAGCCTTTGCTTGTGCAGGACAACAAGAACATACAATTCCAAATGTGACCAAAGTCTTTGGCAAAAATATACTTCTCAACTTATAAAATGTCCTGCCAGATGTCAAACATACTTATTAATGAGTTCTCAGTTCAGTTGTTCCCAGCATCAAAGGATTTATAATTTAGATTTGTTTGTGTGTCTTTTTTGCAACCCCAGCTATTTACAGCTGACAAAGTTCCATATATTAGCCGCACCATTATATAGGCTGTAGAGTTCAAAGCTTGGGGAAAATGCAGCCATTTATAATTCGGAAAATATGGTAGGCATTTCTTATGGAAGAGATTTTCGCAATCCCTGTTAGGACCCCTTGAAAACTAGATACTGCATTCCAAGGGGATATCCTGCATAAATTAAACTGTATGGCTGGGGTCTGCTGTTTAAACATAATGAGAGTATGGGGGTCTTAATTTTTTCTGATGGTCCTCACATTTAAAGCAGTGAGACTCTGTAAATCACCTTTAATCTATTTTAAGGTAGAACAGCTTGTTGTATTCACATTTCATCATAACTAATGGTGGTTAAGTTTAACACTTGTTTGAATACAATTTTAAAAATGCAGATACATGATGTACACACCCCGTTTCCATATGAGTTGGGAAATTGTGTTAGATGTAAATATAAACCAAATACAATGATTTGCAAATCCTTTTCAACCCATATTCAATCGAATGCACTACAAAGACAAGATATTTGATGTTCAAACTCATAAACTTGATTTTTTTTGTGTAAATAATAATTTACTTAGAATTTCATAGCTGCAACACGTGCCAAAGTAGTTGGGAAAGGGCATGTTCACCACTGTGTTACATCAACTTTTCTTTTAACAACACTCAATAAACATTTTGGAACTGAGGAAAGTAATTGTTGAAGCTTGGAAAGTGGAATTCTTTCCCATTCTTGTTTGATGTAGAGTTTCAGTCGTTCAACAGTCCAGGGTCTCCGCTGTCGTATTTTACGCTTTATAATGCGCCACACATTTTCGATGGAAGACAGGTCTGGATTGCAGGCGGACCAGGAAAGTACCCACACTTTTTTTTTACGAAGCCACGCTGTGGTAACACATGCTGAATGTGGCTCGGCATTGTCGTGCTGATATAATAAGGGGCGTCCATGAAAAAGACGGCGCTTAAATGGCAGCATATGTTGTTCCAAAACCTGTATGTACATTTCAGCATTAATGGTGCCTTCACAGATGTGTAAATTACCCATGTATTGGGGACTAATGCATCTCCATACCATCATAGGTGCTGGCTTTTTAACTTTGCGTCGATAACAGTCTGGATGGTTCGCTTCCCCTTTCGTCCGGATGACACTATGTCGAATATTTCCCAAAACTATTTAAATGTGGACTCGTCAGACGACAGAACACTTTTCCACTTTGCATCAGTCCATCTTAGATGATCTTGGGCCCAGAGAAGCCGGCGGCGTTTCTGGATGTTGTTGATAAATGGCTTTCGCTTTGCATAGTAGAGCTTTAACTTGCACTTACAGATGTAGCGACGAACTGTATTTAGTGAAAGTGGTTTTCTGAAGTGTTCCTGAGCCCATGTGGTGATATCCTTTAGACATTGATGTCGGTTTTTGATACAGTGCCGTCTGAGGGATCGAAGGTCACGGCCATTCAATGTTGATTTCCGGCCATGCCGCTTACGTGGAGTGAATTCTCCAGATTCTCTGAACTTTTTGATGATATTATTGACCGTAGATGTTGAAATCCATAAATTTCTTGCAGTTGCACTTAGCGAAACGTTGTTCTTAAACTGTTTGACTATTTGCTCACGCAGTTGTGGAGAAAGGTGTGTACCTCGCCTATCCTTTCTTGTGAAAGACTGAGCATTTTTTGGGAAGCTGTTTTTATATCCAATCATGGCACCCACCTGTTCCCAATTAGCCTGCACACCTGTGGGATTTTCCAAATAAGTGTTTGATGAGCCTTCCTCAACTTTATCAGTATTTATTGACACCTTTCCCAACTTCTTTGTCACGTGTTGTTGGCATCAAATTCTTAGGTTAATGATTATTTGCAAAAAAAAAAATGTTTATCAGTTTCAACATCAAATATGTTGTTTTAAAAATGATTTGCAAATCATTGTATTTCGTGAATATTTACATCTAGCACAATTACCCAACTCATATGGAAACGGGGTTTGTAAATCACTTTTGCACCACAACCTCCTCAATGGTGTTGAACATTTTTTTTATTTGATTTTAGGTGTTAACATGATTTGTGGTTCACTTATTTGACTGATTTAAGAGTGTTAAAATTTTACTATAAACATTGTATGTATAGTCAATCTATACTAACTGAAGCTTACAATTAATTGTTTCAATTATTTCCCATGGAATATAGATATTGTTGTATGGAGATCATCTGGGATGCATTATGTATTTACTATCTGATCGGAGAGGTTTCACTGTTCTAATATTTTTTTTTTTTGGATGGAACAAGGAAAAACATCAGCAATGTCTATGCAAAATAATAATACAATGTGAAGATGATCCGATGCCATCGTACTGACTTCCAACTGTTACGGGCAGGACTGAGTGTGACAAGGGGAGGAAACTTTCAGAAGACAATATTGGAGATTATAAGCAGTGAAATGGATGGATGGCATTCAAGATATGAAATTGCTACAGCATAGAAAAACCTTCCTAAATTACACCTGCTAATAATGATACTCTTTGATAGACACTCTCAAAGACGTACTACTGTATAAATATTGAGTTTATTATCGTGTCTGTATTTATATACAGTGGGAAATGGATTTATATGACCCCATTCTTGGGTGGATCTAGGTTGAGAGGAAGGTGGGGGGTTAATCATTTTACAATGCAGTCTGCTTAAAATGCTGGAAAGTGCAACTCCACATAGCAACTGACACTGGGGTCAAAGTTGGAATTGCCACTAAACACATTTTAAGATATTCAACACTCGACTGCCATCTGCACTGCAAAAACTGAAATCTAAGTAACATTAAATATCTCAAAAAGGGGGAATATTCTCTTATTTTCTGTTTGATAAGATAATTCTTCTCACTTAGCAGATTTTATGTTAGAGTGTTTTACTTGTTTTAAGGGTTTTGGTCCTGAATGATCTCAGTAAGATATTACAGCTTGTTGCTGAGATTGTATGACTTATATTGAGTAAAACATGCTTGAAACTAGAATATCAACTGATGCAAATCTGTGTCATTAACACTCACAAGTATAAAACTACTTTATTAAAGTAATAACTTCTTACTTCAAGCATGAAAAAAAAATCATGGTGCCGAGTGCATATCATTATGTCAAGATAATGGCACTGGCATTTATTAAATTTAAGAATGTTCTTCAACATATTGAGAAAAAATGTCTTTTTTTTCTACCTGTCCTGTCCTGGTGATCATGTTTAGTTTGGCTATGTTCTGTTTGGTTTTTGCACTCTGTCAGTTCCTGTTTTTTCACTCCCTGCTTTGTTTCCATGACGACCCATTAGTTTTCACCTGTCCTCATGTCATGCACCTGATTCATTTGGACTCGCGCACCTGTGGTTAATCAAGTTACCTCTATTTAAGCCTGTAGTTGCCAGTCATCACAATCATGCTCTGCACTCTTGACACTCTGAGTACTCTGTCCAGGTCAAAGTTCATGCTGCTCTTTTCTTGCCAAGTAAGTTTTTTTTTGTTTATTCAAGTCACAGTTCAGTGAGTTTTTTAGTTCATGTTCATGTCCATAATTTATGTGGTAGTTATAGTTTTTGTTTTCTTAGCCAAGTTTGGAACCTTTGCTGAGAGCGCCTTTTGTTTGTACCTTTTTTTCGAGTTAAGATTAAAATCATGTTTTCACCTTCACGCCAGTCACTTTCCACCACGGGAAAACAAACCTCACCATAGTCCACATCATGACACTACCAAGAAAAGTGCACTTGTTGTTAGTGGGAATATACTTATTTTTGGGTTCATTGAGGTTAGCCAATATTACTTGTTTTGGAAAGTCTTGACAAGCCGAATTTTCTTGTTCGATTGGCAGATAATTTTGCTTAGTTCAAATGAAATACCCCAAATTTTTATATATTTTTTTCTGATTTTTGAACAAAGACTTTTTGCAGTGTGGAAGCTTCAATGGATAATACACCCCGCTAATTTGTCATGTTTCATGTGTCAGGTAAACTGCAATGAATGGAGCCATATAAATCCCCTTCCTACTGTAATGGCTACTTTTAGTGAGATGCAATGTTACACAACTGCAATAACAACAATAAACATACTGTTAAATGTATGCTCTCTGGCAATGTTAATAATTGTAAATGTTAAATGGCTTATTACTGTTGAAAGGGCTCATTAGCCCTTATTAGATGATGTGGCCTGGCATATTGGACCACAGAGGTTCATGATACCTTTTTGTTTACCCTGCAGTTGGAAAGTCTTCTATGGCAGCTGATACTTTAAGATGATTAAAAGCGGAATACGTAATTAAAGAAAAAGAAGGATGAGTTACAGTAGAAAGACAGTTGGAATGATTTACAATAGATGTGTAAATGTACTTGTATATATTTATGATTTCAGTTAGTGTAATTACAAGGCATTATGTCCTAAACATGTCTGGTAAATTTCAGTGAAAGTATTTAAAAATGATAGCAGAAAATGTCCTTACACTTTCAGTACATCTTTTAAATGTACAGTATAAACGCATGCACTACTAATGTTTTACTTTGGAAAGTTCGGTGTTCACTCTGTTTGCTCGCCGCCATGCATGAGAGTGTGATGTGTGCTGATGCACTAGATTAAAAACATACAGAACCAAAGTCCGCTGAAAGAGGGCGCGTCGATGCCGACGAGGAGGAGCGTGACGACGGGGAGGCGTGGCGTTCTCCATGGCTCAAGGTGCGCTTGCGTTGTCGCAGTAGAGCCTTTTGGTGCCTCTTCATCCTCTCCAGCTGCTCGTCAGCGCTCATCCTCCCACGCTGAGGCGCCGTCTCTGTAGAGTAGAGACGCTCCAGGGCACTTTTTGGTCTCTCCTGGGAGACACAGGATAGTGCACAAAGATGCACAAGGGAGGAAAGACGTGAGGGGAAGTGATGACTTTGCATTTTGGCAAAGGAGCACTGCCTTAGAAAATGTTTTCTTTGTCTCCAATATGGATTTCATGTACGGTACCATACTAACTAAAACTTGAGGTGCCCCCTGGTATAAATTGTCCCCTCTTTTTTAATACACATTATAAAAATATATTAAATGTAATGCAAAACAAAAGTACAGTACACAAAATGTAACATGTTTTAGTATTATGTTTCAGTATTATCAGTAAAATAGCTCCAAGATTGCAAAAATAAATACAAAATCATATTTCTTAGCTTAGCAACAGTTATAATGTCAGCTGCCACAGCTGTAACTCTCTTTGTGAGTGACAGGAACAAAAGCTCTGACGCGCTTATGGAAAAGTGATTTGGGGCCACCCGTTAGTCTGCATCTAAAAATGTGATTTTAAGGTCTTTTTACAAACCCCGTTTCCATATGAGTTGGGAAATTGTGTTAGATGTAAATATAAACAGAATACAATGATTTGCAAATCCTTTTCAACCCATATTCAATTGAATGCACTACAAAGACAAGATATTTGATGTTCGAATTCATAAACTTTATTTTTTTTTTGCAAATAATAATTAACTTAGAATGTCATGGCTGCAACACGTGCCAAAGTAGTTGGGAAAGGGCATGTTCACCACTGTGTTACATCACCTTTTCTTTTAAAAACACTCAATAAACGTTTGGGAACTGAGGAAAGTAATTGTTGAAGCTTTGAAAGTGGAATTCTTTCCCATTCTTGTTTTATGTAGAGCTTCAGTCGTTCAACAGTCCAGGGTCTCCGCTGTCTTACTTTACGCTTCATAATGCGCCACACATTTTCGATAGGAGACTGGTCTGGACTGCAGGCGGGCTAGGAAAGTACCCGCACTCTTTTACTACAAAGCCACGCTGTTGTAACACGTGGCTTGACATTGTCTTGCTGAAATAAGCAGGGGCGTCCATGATACGTTGCTTGGATGACAACATATGTTGCTCCAAAACCTGTATGGACCATTCAGCATTAATGGTGCCTTCACAGATGTGTAAGTTACCCATGCCTTGGGCACTAATACATGCCCATACCATCACCAATGCTGGCTTTTGAACTTTGTGCCTATAACAATCCGGATGGTTATTTTCCTCTTTGTTCCGGAGGACACCACGTCCACAGTTTCCAAATATAATTTGAAATGCGGACGCGTCAGACCACAGAACACTTTTCCACTCTGCATCAGTCCATCTTAGATGAGCTCGGGCCCAGCAAACCCGGCGGCGTTCCTTGGTGTTGTTGATAAATGGGTTTTGTTTTGCATAGTAGAGTTTTAACTTGCACTTACAGATGTAGCGACAAACGGTAGTTACTGACAGTGGTTTTATGAAGTGTTCCTGAGCCTATGTGGTGATATCCTTTACACACTGATGTCCGTTTTTTAAGGAGTACCGCCTGAGGGATCAAAGGTCTGTAATATCATCGCTTTTGTGCAGTGATTTCTCCAGATTCTCTAAATCTTTTGATGATTTTACGGACCGCAGATGGTAAAATCCCTAAATTCCTTGCAATAGCTCGTTGAGAAATGTTGTTCTAAAACTGTTCGCCAATTTGCTTACAAATTGGTGACCCTCGCGCCATCCTTGTTTGTGAAAGACTGAGCATTTCATGGAAGCTGCTTTTATACCCAATCATGGCACCCACCTGTTCCCAATTAGCCTGCACACCTGTGGGATGTTCCAAATAAGTGTTTGATGAGCATTCCTCAAATTTATCAGTTTTTATTGCCACCTTTCCCAAGTTCGTTGTCACGTGTTGCTGGCATCAAATTCTAAAGTTAATGATTATTTGCAAAAAAAAAAAAAGTTCATCAGTTTGAACATCAAATATGTTGTCTTTGTAGCATATTCAACTGAAGATGGGTTGAAAATGATTTGCAAATCAGTGTATTCCGTTTATATTTACATCTAACACAATTTCCCAACTCATATGGAAACGGGGTTTGTATAAAAATAACTATATTCAGGTAAATGCATTAATATAGTTGGGAAATGCATGTGTCCTGTTTTTGGAGTTGTTGCCATGATGCAGTATGTTTGTGTGAGTCTAACTTCATGTTTTTCTCAGCTCTCTGTCAGCCTCTAATTTGTCATACCAACAACCACGATGGTGTCACTGTCACATACACTATATTGCCAGAAGTACTTGGCCACCTGCCTTGATTAACATATGAACTTGAAGTGCCATCCCATTCCTTACGTATAGGGTTCAATATTATGTGGGTCCACCTCTTGCAGCTATTACAGCTTCAACTATTCTGGTAAGGCTGTCCACAAGGGTGCGGAGTGTGTTCATAGGAATTTTAGAACATTCTCCCAAAAGCGCATTGGTGAGGTCACATACTGATGTTGGTCGATAAGGCCTGGCTCTCATTCTCCATTCCAATTCATCCCAAAGGTGTTCTATCGGGTTCAGGTCAGGACTCTGTGCAGCCCAGTCAAGTTCATCCACACCGGACTCTGTCATCCATGTCTTTATGAACCTTGTCATGTTGGAAGAGCAAGGGGCCCCCTCCAAACTGTTCCCACAATGTTGGGAGCATAGAATTGTCCAAAATTTTTTGGTATCCTGGAGCATTCAAAGTTAATTTCACTGGAACTAAGGGGCCAGGCCCAGCTCCTGAAAAGCAACCCCACACCATAATTCTGATCATTTGGATGGGTGGCCAAATACTTTTGGCAGTATAGTGTATGTCAATTGCATTGACAGATAATGCCGTCATGATTACGAGATCTATGAACTATGCCTAGCAACAACTCACAACACGAAAGCAAGATGTTACAGTAATCTTAAAAATGATTTGAAAATGTTATCAAAACTACCTTAAAATTATTGATTCAACATCTATTTTTAAAAAACCTTTTGATTTCTAACAATGAAAAGTAAATAATGGAATATATTTTACCAAACTTTTACGTAGTTTGGGTTGTGAAACACAGAGAGGACAACAATGCATTGCTGGGGACCTCAGGGGCTCAAGATAAACTTTAATAAAATACACCTGCAAAGTTTTAATATCATATTATATATTATTGACTATTGACCATTTGACATAAAATAATTGACATTTAATCACAGCAATTCCAATTAATGAAAATGTTTTTTAACAACTTGTCAACCATAATATGGTTGATATAGTAATATTTGGCATTTAGAGCTTCTGCATTAACTTCTTAACCCCATTCCATAAATGCAGTTCGTGAAATTGTGATAATTAATATTCTGAATTAGATTTTCTTCTATCATGGTGAGTCTCACCTTCACACCAGGAGCTGAAGTTGCTCTCCGTAGGGTCACATAAGACGAAATGCTGGAGGACTGATTCAGTCTGAGGGTGGAGCCAGTTACTACTTGGAAGGAAAAAAAACCTCACAACTTGGAATGATAGTTTATATGTTTGTTAATGTTGCTAGCTACTTGAAAAATGAATTTACCGTAGATAGTACAGATAGATTACTTGTACAACATCCTCATACCTCTGCTCGGTAACGTCTGATAACCTCCTTCGTGTCCTAAAGCTGTCACACTGCTGGAGCCGTCTCCCACACCCACTAGCTCAGGATCACTCAGGAAAGGCCTGAGTTCTGCCTGTCACACACACCAAAACGTGGTCACAACAATAGGCCCACCCATTACCATTGTATTTTTCAATACAGCTTTTGTACTGAATCTCATGTTGTACCTTAACGTCTCCGTTGGTGTACTGGCCTATCTCTCTGTCCCGCTTCCGTTCGTCAGACTGTCGCTTTAGGCCGCGGACTGAGGTGTGTCTGATGACTGTGGTCTCCCTAGGCAGCGGGGGCACTGCTGGGGGATTCTCATTAGGACTGTACACTTGAGGTAGAGGTGGTCTGGGAGGCACGTCTTCCTCAGCCTGGACACACAACATGTGATCACAGTTGTCCCTCGCCACATTGCGCTTCAAATTTTGCAGCTTCACCGCATTGTAGATTTTTTTTGCCCTAAATTGGGCATTTTTGAGCATAGAAATTTTTAAATTAACTAAAAATATAAATACTACAGGGCTTCACGGTGGCAGGGGGGTAAGTGCATCTGCCTCATAATACGAAGGTCCTGAGTAGTCCTGGGTTCTGTGTGGAGTTTGCATGTCCTCCCCGTGAATAGGTGGGTTCCCTCCAGGTACTCCGGCTTAAATGGCAGCATATGTTGTTCCAAAACCTGTACGTACCTTTCAACATTAATGGTGCCTTCATAGATGTGTAAGTTACCCATGCCTTGGGGACTAATGCACTCCATACCATCATAGGTGCTGGCTTTTGAACTTTGCGTCGTCGATAACAGTCTGGATGGTTCGCTTCCCTTTTGGTCCGGATGACACGATGTCGAATATTTGCAAAAACAATTTGAAATGTGGACTCGTCAGACCACAGAACACTTTTCCACTTTGCATCAGTCCATCTTAGATGATCTTGGGCCAAGGGAAGCCGGCGGCGTTTCTGGATGTTGTTGATAAATGGCTTTTGCTTTGCATAGTAGAGCTTTAACTTGCACTTACAGATGCAGCGACAAACTGTATTTAGTGAAAGTGGTTTTCTGAAGTGGGGCTTCACGGTGGAAGAGGGGTTAGTGCATCTGCCTCACAATACGAAGAACCTCCAGTCCTGGGTTCAATCCCTAGCTCGGGATCTTTCAGTGTAAAGTTTGCATGTCCTCCCCGTGAATGCGTGGGTTCCCTCCGGGTACTCCAGCTTCCTCCCACCTCCAAAGACATGCACCTGGGGATAGGTTGATTGGCAACACTAAATTGGCCCTAGTGTGTGAATGTGAGTGTGAATGTTGTCTGTCTATCTGTGTTGGCCCTGCGATGAGGTGGTGACTTGTCCAGGGTGTACCCCGCCTTCCGCCCGGTTGTAGCTGAAATAGGCGCCAGCGCCCCCTGCGAACCCAAAGGGAATAAGCGGTAGAAAATGGATGAGATGGATATACATACTACAATAGTACTGGCCACTAGAGGAGAACATATCATTAAAAAGTGTAAAGGTGACCAAACGGTTAATTAATGTAAAGGGGGCTCTCATATTGTTGAAAATGTATTTAGAATATTGTAAACATGAACATTCTGTTTATGTTGTAGCTATAAAAATATTCAGTTTATAATGAATAATTCCTACTTTGTGGGACTTCATTAATTGTAGTCATGTTCTGAACAATTAACAGCCATAAACCAGGGATTGCGGCTTGGGGAGGAGATCCTGCTCCAAGTTGAGGAGTTCAAGTACCTCGGGGTCTTGTTTACGAGTAAGGGGAGGGTGGATCGTGAGATCGACAGGCGGCTCGCTGCAGTGTCTGCAGTGATGCAAACTCTCTATCGGTCCGTCGTGCTGAAGAAGGAGTTAAGCCCGAAGGCAAAGCTGTCAAGTTACTGGTCAATCTACCTCCTTGTTATTATCAATTTTTTTTTTTAATGTATTATTCATTTTTTTATTCTGTTCTTCTCATGTACTCAGGCAAAAACCAACATTGAATCCCGTGACCTTCGACCACTCAGACAGTACTGCATCAAATAAACACATCAGTGTGTAAAGGATAGCACCACGTGGGCTCAGGAACACTTAAAAAAAAAAACACTGTCAGTAACTAAAGTTGGTCGCTACATATGTAAGTGAAAGTTATAACTCTACTATGCAAAGCGAAAGCCATTTATCAACAACACCCAGAAACGCCACCGGCTTTGCTGACTGATGCAAAGTGGAAAAGTGCTCTCTGGTCTGAGGAGTACACATTTCAAATTGTTTTTGGAAACTGTGGACATTGTGTCCTCCGGACCAAAGAGGAAAAGAACCACCCGAACTGTTATAGGCACACAGTTCCGAAGCCAGCATCTGTGATGGTATGGGGTTGTATTAGTGCCCAAGGCATGGGTAACGTACACATCTGTGAAATCTCCATTAATGCTGAAAGGTACATACAGGTTTCAGAGCAGCATATGTTGTCATCCAAGCAACGTTATGTACGCCCCTGCTTATTTTAGCAAGACAATGCCAAGCCACATTCTGCATGTGTTACGACAGCGTGGCTTCATAGTAAAACAATGCGGTTATCAGAGGTGTACTCAAGTAAGAGTACTGTTACTTTAGAGATTTATTACTCAAGTAAAAGTAAGGAGTAGTAACCCAAATATTTACTTGAAGATAAGATAAGATAAGAATAGCAATGAACAAATTTAGAGCCAGGAAAATCTCTTAAGCAACTAGTCTAAAACAATAATATATCAGAATCAGAAATCAGCAATACTTAATCATCCCCGAGAGGAAAAATATATTATTTTAAAAATGTTATTAATAATATTTTTAAATATATTAAGTACTAATACATTAAAATAAAAACAATTTAGGCAAATTGAGCCAAAATAACGTAACAGCACCATAGGCTCATAAGGAAAATAACTAGTTAGCCTTTACGCAAATCATAAACTCTGATAGGTGTGGGCAACACCTGGGAACACATGTGCACTTCTGATTGGTGTTTGTATGCATGCTAACATTAGCCCGCGGTGACAGCCAAAATATCTACTAGCGTTACTTACCACGATGTGCTTCCTTAAATTTGACGTTGAGTTCATGTAAGCTGAAATGTCCACTTGTTTTGGGAGACACATATGACAACACCTTACATAACTGTTTTTTGGTTGTCTGAAACGTGAACATGTATTTTATGTGAGGCCAGGGGTGTTTGCGTTCGTTGTTTTCTCTGCCATTGTTGTTGTTGTTTTCCACTGAAACTTTTTGGGCAGTTAATCATGTGACCACCTGGTTCTGTTTGATTGGTGAAACGGAGTCAAACGTCATTGGTGAAACGCAGGCATGCGATAGATCCTACTTTGAAGGTTTGTCTGACAAACCAAAACAAAAGAAACGTGTGTTAACAGATCGATAAAAATCAGTAGCGAGTAGCGAGCTGAATATAGATAAATGGAGCGCAGTAAAAGTAGCGTTTCTTCTCTATAAAAATACTCAATTAAAAGTAAAAGTATGTTGCATTAAAACTACTCTTAGAAGTACAATTTATCCCAAAAGTTACTCAAGTAGATGTAACGGAGTAAATGTAGTGCGTTACTACCCACCTCTGGCGGTTACTAGACTGGCCTGCCTTTAGTCCAGACCTGTTTCCCACTGAAAATGTGTGGTGCATTATGAAGCATAAAATACGACAACGGAGACCCTGAACAACATAAGCCGTAAATCAAGCAAGAATGGAAAATAATTTCAGCTGAAAAGCTTCAAAAATTGGTCTCCTCAGTTCCCAAACGTTTACTGAGTGTTGTTAAAAGGAAAGGCCATGTAACAAAGTGGTAAATAAACCGGTAAGGCTTCGTAAAAAAAGAGTGCGGGTACTTTCCTGGCCCGCCTGCAGTCCAGACCTATCTCCCATCAAAACTGTGTGGCGCATTATGAAGCGTAAAATACGACAGCGGAGACTCTGGACTGTTGAACGACTGAAGCTCTACATAAAACAAGAATGGGAAAGAATTCCACTTTCAAAGCTTCAACAATTAGTTTCCTCAGTTCCCAAACGTTCATTGAGTGTTGTTAAAAGAAAAGGTGATGTAACACAGTGGTGAACATGCCCTTTCTCAACTACTTTGGCACGTGTTGCAGCCATGAAATTGTAAGTTAATTATTATTTGCAAAAAAAAATAAAGTTCGAAGTTGAACATTAAATATCTTGTCTTTGTAGTGCATTCAATTGAATATGGGTTGAAAAAGATTTGCAAATCATTGTATTCCGTTTATATTTACATCTAACACAATTTCCCAACTCGTATGAAAACGGGGTTTGTATATATATATATATATATATATATATATATGTTTGTATATATATATATATATATATATATATGTATCTATATATTTATATATATATATATATATATATGTATCTATATATTTATATATATATATATATATATATATATATATATGTATGTATATATATACATATATATATATATATATATGTATGTATATATATACATATATATATATATATATATATGTATATATATACATATATATATATATATATATATATATATATATATCCCTAAATATATGTATCCATCCATCCATTTTCTACCACTTATTCCCTTTTGGGGTTGCGGGGTCGCCACCTCATCACAGGGCCAACACAGATAGACAGAAAACATTCACACTCACATTCACACACTAGGGCCAATTTAGTGTTGCCAATCAACCTATCCCCAGGTGCATGTCTTTGGAAGTGGGAGGAAGATAAATATATATATATATATATATATATATATATATATATATATATATATATATATATATATATACACACACACAGGGTTTCCCACAGCGCTTTGTTTCTAAGGTGGCCGCCTTTACAACAAAGAGCCACCGCCCAAGCTAAAAATGTTAACAAGCTGCTCCCCTTAATTCTGATTCTGTCAGTACGTCCCTGCAGCACCCACTATTGTCCCACCCACACACCCATCTGATTGAATAGTATCTCCTATTGCTATTGTACTATTTTTTCAGCTATAGTTACATTAATCATTAGTAATGTAGCAGCCTAGTTTTGAATGGCAGGTTCCCTGCTATCAAATGTAAATAAAAATATAACATTTACATAATAAAAATCAACTACAGGCCTCCCAAATGCTGTAATAAATTAAGCAGGATGAGTTGAGCATACGTCAGCAAGTGGCCCCACTTTTAATTCTGTTTTTCAAACGCTTATGACAAACGCTTATTTACAGTAAGCCATTAATATGACTTTGTCATTATTTTGTCTTAGTAAGTCGATATTTACTAAGTCAAAACAATGACATACTTAGTATCTTAGGTAACTAGGACTGTTTTCTTTTTAATTTACGGAAAACATATCGAGATATATATCGTATATTGACATTCAGTCATTCAGCATACGGAGTGGAAAACACAACTCAAAGTTTTAGACTTCTTCACACGATGAAGCCGGCCTACTACACCACCACCTGTATTCTATTGACCCCCCCAGGCTGTGGTGGCAGCGATGAGATGGAGATGTGATGGTGGCGATAGGCCAAATTACACTGTTCCTTACAATCCGCCTGTCCCGGGCGACGCACCCTTCCCCCTGGAGAGACACCAACTTAACTAACACATTTTCTGGGGGAAACACTGATATATATATATATATATATATATATATATATATATATATATATATATATATATATATTTCCATTATTCTTTTTTTTTATTGATTAATTTGACTAAAACTAGAAATGCATGGTCGTATATTGGCGGAATGTTTCTTTTGCTTTCAATATGACTGTGTTTGGTGTAGGGATGCATAGTAGGAATGATGGTGTTACGTTGTTGTGGCATCCTGATACCAGAGGTCATCTTTCCAAGATGCAGAGGAACGTCAGAAAGCAGCTTGCAGGTAAGAACAATGATTCATTCATAAATGCAGACAAAAATACGCAGCACGGTGCCCACGTCATGGAAAACAAGAATGGGTTGGCCAAAAGGATCCTAGTCAAAACATGGACTCGGAGCACGAACGAGACGTACCTTTGTTGCATGGGAGCAAACAAAAACACCAGGCTGAGTGAGGCTAAAGGATGGATTACATAGCTCTCTGATTAGTGCCCGAGAACAGGTGAGCGTCCCGAACGCTAATCAGAAGCAGGTGAAAATAATCAGCACCCATGACAACCAAAACACACAAACTCAAGGGTGCTGAAAACAGAACTGAAACCACAAGTGGATCACAAACGCAAACCAACTATGTTCCGGGCAACGGATCCTCACAGTTGGATCATTTTACCAGCAACCCTGTAGTACAGTAAGTCATACACTAGTCAACTTTGTAGAAGGATTCCTGTTTTAATCATTGCCAACTAACTCCTTTGTGATTGTCTACAATTTCTGTAATCAAAAAAATTGTGTGACTCACCCATTTAAGTGTAGTAGTGCTAGTTGTGTTGTGGTGTGAGGGCTGATGACTGGAGGGTAGCATAGGGATCGTCGCATTGTGGCTACTGGGACTGAGGTGGGGGCTGTGCTGCTGTGACGATTGCCTCTCCATAGCAGACGGGCTTTCAGCCACTGAAGGCACTGATGACGCTGACACCGACGGCACAAATTTCCTCTCTAGGTGGGATTCAGAGTACATAGCGATGTGAATAAGTACACACATTCAAGAATATAATAATCTTGCTGGGGACATGAAGATGAATGTACAGTAAGTGGCATTTCTCTATTGGAGCACCTTTTTCGTACCTGGGTTGGTCACAGAGGAGATAGTGACTTTGTAGTTGGCTTTACTGCTGCTGAGTCCTGCGATCACATCCTCGATCCTCCAAAGCTCTTTCTCATTTGGACTCTCTCTTGCTGTTGCCATACAAACAAACAGTGAAACATTTGTGCCGATCGATGGGCCACCAATCAGTTTCGGATGGTTTTTGTGAGTAATTAAGTGAGTGATCCCTATTGCCTATTACCGTTTTTGTGATGCCGATCACAAACAGAGAGCCACTCTGGCTGACATTGCATTTATTTTTAGTCCCCCGGTTGATAAGCGGAGAGCAGCTAATGTATCTACATACATCGTGTGGCGCTGTGCCCCTAAGTTATATTCACCTCCAATACGGCCAAAAAACTGCAAATCTTAGTATCCTAAGTATCATTACCAAGTAGCTTTATCACTGTAGGACGAGGCTAAATATGTTACACGCCAAGAGCAAGCCAGGAGCAGGCACCCTAACAGCTAAGCTAACCACTGAGCTAGTTTCAGACAACAAGAAGTACTGTAAGTGCTCAGTGAGCTGTAGCAAGTGCAAATGGAATCGTGTTACAGCAAAAGAAAGCAGCTGTTAGCAGGATATTATCACGTAGACTAATAACAGTTAGAGACAGGCTAATATAACAACAACAACAACAACAATAGTATTTTCATAGTCAGTACACAACACATAAGAGGAGGGCGATTCTATCCATAAATGAATTGGTGGTCTCAATACCGGAGTTACTCTGTCTCTCTATTTTTTTGCAATGTTGTTGTTGTTTTTGTTCATGTTAACAAAAGTACTTTTTTATTCGCTAAACAGTGGATAACTTTGATGGCAAAAACAAAGGATTTGTATGAGTAGTAGATAGTTTGCCTTTTGTTTGTTTATTTTGTATGATTGACTTTGTTTTGCTCGGACAATTGTATGTAAAAAAAAAAGGAATAATGAAGTAGTTTGAAAATTGTGTTAATATTGTTACACCGTCAATATATGTATAAATATAAATAGAATTTTCTCACAGTGACAACATGTGATCGATATTGGTATCAGCTGATCTCACTCAGAGATGACCGTATCGGAAACGACAGCATAGAACCCTGATTAGAACATCCCTGGTGCATATATTGAGTTGCACTGATTCTCTCTCATACAGCCGTAGTTGAGAATACGCACATCTACACACCTGACAAAGGTCGCTGCGGGTCATCTGTCCTTGCAGGGCTGTTTTGTGCCAATCCACATCTCTCTCCAGCCTCATGTACTCATTCCAAGCATTCTCCATCTCCTGCAAATGACAACACGGCTCCTATTCACATCTTGATTAAGTAAAAGATCATTTATTATTATTCATCACATCTGTGGAAAGCACATTTTACATGTGTTTATTATACTTTACTTTACTGAAGAGGCTATCACAATTTTTTTCAGAGATACTCAATCATGGGTGGAAATCTCTGTCATGAAGAACCATTCCTGCAGAGTGAATCCATTCTTTTTTGTTCTCAACATTAAAGGGGAACTTCACCTTTTTGGAATTTTATCTATAATTCACAATTCTTATGAAAGACACAAGAACATGTATTTTTTAAATGCATTCTAACTCATAAATAAAAGTCTGCTTACAATGGAGTCTATGGAGCCATGAGCCAATAAATAATATGGCTGTGAATCCTTGGGCACCACACGATTTGATTACATTTGATTATTAGGGGTAATATTTTGATTCAGAATCGATTCTTGATTCAAAACGATTTTCGATTGAAAATCAATACTTTTTAATAACAATCGGTGCCAGTTCTATGATTAACTACATTTCTCCATAAAATAGATAAACAGCAGTGATAAATTACTATATTAATTTAAAGAAAACTGCTTTTGTTTGATAAAATTCTACCCAAACATTTAACAAAGTCAAATACCAACAAAGCAACAAAAAAAGTATCTTGCACTTAAATCTGTACAGCAGACTTGGGCATCTACATCAACAATATGATTTGCCTGAGTGACTGGACAGGACAAGACTAAAAACAAATATATATATATATTTTTTTTAAATCAAGTTTAATTTTTGGAATCAATTAAGAATTGTTATAAATAAGAACCGCAATACATGTGAAAATTATGTTTCACTATGTTGGGCCCAGCGATGAGGTGGCGACCTTCTGCCCAAATGCAGCTGAGATAGGCTCCAGCGACCCCCCGCGACCCTGAACGGGACAAGCGGTAGAAAATGGATGGATGGATATGTTTGTTGGCTCTCGTGAAGGCTGCATGATTAGTAGTACTTGTTGTAAAAAAACAAATATGATGCGTCTATTAAAATTAGGGCACGTCGTATGCTTACAATGAGCAAAATACGTAAATATTACAAGTTATTGTTAATGTGCCTGTTACTACATTATATAGCTACCGCGTAAAAGGTAAGTACTATCTGTCCGTGTGCTTCTAATTGATTTAAAGCTTTCTTTATTCATTCTCAAATATATTTACTATTCATATCAAACTTACAAAGCACCCACTCTGTAGCTGTGTCCCAATTCAGGGTCTGCATCCTTAGGAGGAACCGGCCTACGCAGCCTCAGAAGGCTGGACGTTCGGAGGCACCTCCGAAGGCTGCGTCACCCGTTGTTAAATGGGACAGTCTAGCCTGTGGAGGATACTTAGATTTGAAAGTGTATTCGCTACCGCTGCCGGCGCCGCTGCTTGTATTTGTCGCCATCTCAAAAAGATCCGGGTTGAACAAAGGCGCGCAGAGCATCTTGGAATATGGGAACGATAGTTGCGGTGCATCCTCCCAATACAAGGAAAAGGAGGGTGCATTCGTGGGCTGTATTTGGAGGAGCCTTCGAATTAGAATTAATTGGACAGCCTTCGCGCAGCGTTGTAACATAAGCGGCCTTCAAATTCGCCCTTTGAAGGATGCAGACCCTGAATTGGGACACAGTTTATGTCTCACCGCCTCTCTCTCAGCTAGCTTGCTGCTAAGGTAAAAAGCTAAGCTAATCGCAGTCCAAAGCAACTACGCTCCGAAGGCATCTGCTCGCTCAGGCTGCAGCTACTCTTCACCTATTGCTCTGAACACAGCAAGAACTCGACTTGGTGAAAGAAACAACGCAAGTATAGCTATGTGTTCTTTGTGTACCTTCTCATGGTTAGGTTGGACTTACTAGAGGACCTTGCCTGCCAGTTAGAGCTGAGTAATTTCCTAACTTTAGAAACCGCGGACACGTTTGCTAGCGTTAGTTGTAGCGAGCTGACTAGCCCAGCTTGTAGCAGTCCTAAGCGGCCCACAAGCCACAGTGAACCCGGTTGAAACACATAATAGATTTAGCCCTTTAGCTAGTCCTACCCCCCAGTCTACCGGACACCTCATCTTAGTCATAGAGGACTCCATCACCCGAAACATAAAGCTTAGCAAATCAGCCATATTTAAGTGTATTCCCAGGGCCTGAGAACCCGACATTGAAGCTAGTCTTAGGGAGCTGACTTGCAACGGGCCTAGTAAACATGTCTGAGACACTAATCTCACCAATAGCTACGCGAACATGACACAATGACACAAGGATGAGACAGTCATAGATTACACAAGAGGAACATAGCTAGGACTTGTAATCTCGCTAGAAAGATGTCTAGGCATTGAGTACTTATCTCTGGCCCCTGCCTGCGAGAGGCAATTATAAGAGGTATAGCAGATTAGTCTCGCTTAACAAGTGGCTGGCTAGTTTTTGTAGACAACAGGGACTAACGTTTATTGATAATTGGCACTCTTTCTGTGGCAAACCAGGTTTGCTGAGGAGGGACCGCCTTTACGCTTTCCAGAAATATAGACTACTATTTGAGTCACACTTGACTAACTACATTAGAGCAAGCTCGGACATAGGCAATTGCAGTGTCTGTTAGCCCGGGTGAGGAGTCAGTTAAGATGTATTGACTCTGCCAGAGGTGAATACGCATTCTACTGAGGTAGAAAATTATGACACGTTAAATCTATCGCAGCACCAAGCAAATAATCTCAAGATTCCCACCATATCAATTCCTAGATGTGATCAAAATTATTTTTGATCACACTGCAGTAAATAAATGTAACTTTATTAACATCACTACTACGGATACCATAAAAAGAATCCTCAAAACAGCCTATTATATGGGCTTTTTAAATATCAGATCATTGTCTCCCAAAACGTTATTAGTTAATGAGGTCATTAGAGACAACAATCTCACGTCATTGGTCTCAGCAAAACCTGACTAAAACCAGATGACTTTTTCCCGCTAAACGAGACCTCTCCTATTAACTCTTTGAGTGCACATATTGCCTGTCCCCTTAAAAGGGATGGAGTGGTCGCACTAATATCCAATGAAAACCTTAACCTTAGCCCTGACCTAAGTAATAAATACAAATCATTTGATGTGCTTACTATGAGGTCTGTCACATCGCTACCTCTCTATCTGGCTGTTAAAAATGCCCCTCCTGGGCCCTATTCGGACTTCATTAGTGATCTTTCAGAGTTTGTCGCTGATTTAGTGATACACACAAATAATATAATTATAATGGGGGATTTTGATATCCATGTGAATACCCCATCAGACCCTCCGTGCGTGGCACTCCAGACTATGATTGATAGGTGTGGTCTTACACATATAATAAACGAACCCACAGATCGCAACGGTAATACGATAGACGTAGTCCTTGTCCGGGCTGTCACCATCTTCAAAGTTACAGTACTCCTGTACACTAAAGTAATCTCAGATCATTACCTTATAACATTCAAAAATCTGACTCACTGTCAACTAGCTACTAATAACCAATGTTTTAGCAGCCGCAACATTATTGATGTTACAATTATGACACTTGCTGACCTACTGCCTTCGGTAATGCCACCATTCCGAAATTATGTGGACTCTATCGATAACATCACTAACAACTTTAACAATGCCCTGCGCAACGCCATTGATAGTATATCACCACCAAAGCTAAAAAAAAAGGACCCTAAAAGGCAGACCCCCTGGTTTACAGAAGAAACCAGAGCTTTTAAACTATCACGTAGAAACCGGGAACGCAATTGACGTGCGACTAAATTTTAGGTTTTCCATCAAGCATGGAGGTATAGTTTAATAACTTGCAAACACGCGTTTACCTTAGCTAAAACTAATTACTACTCCAACCTCATCTGCCGCAAAAAAAAGTATCCTAAAAAATTGTTCAGTACAGTAGCATCGCTAACCAAACAAGGGACTCCCACTTGGCTGATGACTTTATAAAATTATTTACCAAGAAAATTGAACTCATTAGAAAGCAGATTAAAGGTAACGCGTCCCATCTACAACTGGGCTCTAATAACACAGAAACGAATGTATCTACGACGGATATTGCCCTCCAAAATAATCTCTTTCTTTTTGAAAAAATAACATTTGAGGAACTCCTACGACTTGTAAATGGGATAAAACAAACAATATGTTTACTTAAACCACTTCCTGGAAAACTTAGAAATAAACTGTTTTCAGTGCTAAATATTATTAACGTATAAATTTCCTCTGGTACTGTTCCCCTATCATTCAAAAAAGTGGTTATTCATCCTCAGCTCAAAAGACCTAACCTCGATCCTGACCGCATGGTAAACTACCGGCAACTCACCTTCCCTTTATCTCGAAAATCCTCAAAAAAATTGTTGCACAGCAGCTAAATGATCACTTAGCGTTTAACAATCACTGTAAACACCTCTTTAAGGCAAATCACTCTATGGAGACAGTCCTCGCAAAAGTGACTAATGAACAGAGGTGGGTAGTAACGCGCTACTTTTACTCCGTTACATCTACTTGAGTAACTTTGGGATAAATTGTACTTCTAAGAGTAGTTTTTATGCAACATACTTTTACTTTACTTGAGTATATTTATAGAGAAGAAACACTACTTTTACTCCGCTCCATTTATCTACATTCAGCTTGCTACTCGCTACTTTTTTTTATCGATCTGTTAATGTTTCTTTTGGTTCGTCACAGACCTTCAAAGTAAGATCCACGCATGCCTGTGTTTCACCAATCACATGCAGTCACTTGTGACGTTGGACCAATCAAACAGAGCCAGGCGGTCACATGACCGTCAAACGTAGACTTATTGGGTGTTACCATTTAGTGGTCAATTGTACGGAATATGTACTGTACTGTGCAATCTACTAATAAAAGTTTCAATCAATCAATCAATCAATCAAAAGTGTAAAGGAAAAAAGACACTTTTTATTTCAACCGTACTTCCCGTCAAAAGCCTAAAGACTGATTGCACAGTTCCTGTTTTCACAATAAAAGTGCCGCTCCATCGCGCCTGCGCTAACAAAATAAGAGTCTCCAAAAGCCAGCGCAAACAAGCTAGCAAACTACGGAGTTTGCTGCCAAGGTATTTATTGTAAAGTGTATAAAAATGAATGTGGAACCCGGACAAATAAGATGCCAAAAACAAACGACTTTTATGTGGTATTAGACAAAAAGGAGGAATTTTTTTCTCCTCCATTTGAAAACGTGGACGTTATCAGCACTATACTGTCTGATTCCAATCAATCAAGTCATCAGAATCAGGTAATACACCAATTTATATTCTTGTCTTCATGAAAGATAGGAATCTATATTTTAACATGCATGAATATTCATTAAAACACCTTTAACATGTAAACAAAAACGGCAAAATAAAGAAATATAAATTATACACTGTATATATAATGTATGTGTGTGTATATATATACTGTATATATATATATATATATGTATATGATATATGTGTGTATGTATATGTATAAATGAGGTAGATCACCTCGACTTGGTCATTTATTATCAATGAATGCCATCAATCAATATTTATTTATATAGCCCCAAATCACAAATGTCTCAAAGGACTGCACAAATCATTACGACTACAACATCCTCGGAAGAACCCACAAAAGGGCAAGGAAAACTCACACCCAGTGGGCAGAGAGAATTCATATCCAGTGGGACGCCAGTGACAATGCTGACTATGAGAAACCTTGGAGAGGACCTCAGATGTGGGCAACCCCCCCCCCCCCCCCCCCCCCCCTCTAGGGGACCGAAAGCAATGGATGTCGAGCGGGTCTAACATGATACTGTGAAAGTTCAATCCATAGTGGCTCCAACACAGCCGCGAGAGTTCAGTTCAAGCGGATCCAAGACAGCAGCGAGAGTCCCGTCCACAGGAAACCATCTCAAGCGAGGCGGATCAGCAGCGTAGAGATGTCCCCGACCGATACACAGGCGAGCGGTCCATCCTGGGTCTCGACTCTGGACAGCCAGTACTTTTTTCATGGTCATCGGACCGGACCCCCTCCACAAGGGAGGGGGGGACATAGGAGAAAAAAGAAAAGAAGCGGCAGATCAACTGGTCTAAAAAGGAGGTCTATTTAAAGGCTAGAGTATACAGATGAGTTTTAAGGTGAGACTTAAATCCTTCTACTGAGGTGGCATCTCGAACTGTTACCGGGAGGGCATTCCAGAGTACTGGAGCCCGAACGGAAAACGCTCAATAGCCCGCAGACTTTTTTTGGGCTCTAGGAATCACTATAAGCCGGAGTCTTTTGAACACAGATTTCTGGCCGGGACATATGGTACAAACAATCAGCAAGATAGGCTGGAGCTAGACCGTGTAGTATTTTATACGTAATTAGTAAAACCTTAAAGTCACATCTTAAGTGCACAGGAAGCCAGTACAGGTGAGCCAGTACAGGCGTAATGTGATCAAACTTTCTTGTTCTTGTCAAAAGTCTAGCAGCCGCATTTTGTACCAACTGTAATCTTTTAATGCTAGACATGGGGAGACCCAAAAATAATACGTTACAGTAATCGAGACGAGACGTAACAAACGCATGGATAATGATCTCGGCGTCTTTAGTGGACAAAATGGAGCGAATTTTAGCGATATTACGGAGATGAAAGAAGGCCGTTTTAGCAACGCTTTTAATGTGTGACTCAAAGGAGAGAGCTGGGTCGAAGATAATACCCAGATTTTTTACAGAGTCACCTTGTTTTATTATTTGTTTGTCAAATGTTAAAGTTGTATTATTAAATAGAGGTCGGTGTCTAGCAGGACCGATAATCAGCATTTCCGTTTTTTTGGCGTTAAGTTGCAAAAAATTAGCGGACATCCATTGTTTAATTTCATTAAGACACGCTTCAAACTGACTACAGTCCGGCGTGTTGGTCAGCTTTAGGGGCATGTAGAGTTGGGTGTCATCAGCATAGCAGTGAAAGCTAATACCGTATTTGCGTATGACGTCACCCAGCGGCAGCATGTAGATGCTGAAGAGTGCAGGGCCAAGGACCGAACCCTGGGGAACTCCACACGTTACCTTAACATAGTCCAAGGTCATACTGCTTTGGGAGACGCACTGCACCCTGTCAGTAAGATAAGAGTTAAACCAAGACAGGGCTAAGTCTGACATACCAATTCGTGTTTTGATACGCTCTAATAAAATATTATGATCGACGGTATCGAAAGCAGCGCTAAGATCGAGGGGCAGCAACATAGATGACGCATCAGAATCCATCGTTAGCAATAGATCATTAGTCATTTTTGCAAAGGCTGTCTCAGTAGAGTGATTTGCCCTGAAACCGGATTGAAAGGTTTCACATAGATTGTTAAACGCTAAGTGTTCATTTAGCTGCTCTGCAACAATTTTTTCGAGGATTTTCGAAATGGTGAGACACCGGTCGGTAGTTTACCATGAGGTCAGGATCGAGGTTAGGTCTTTTAAGGAGAGGATGAATAACCGCTTTTTTGAATGCTAGGGGAACAGTGCCCGAGGAAAGTGATAAGTTTATAATATTTAGCACTGATGGACCTAATTATACAAAAAGCTCCTTGATAAGTTTCCCAGGAAGTGGGTCATGTAAACATGTTGTTTGTTTTATTCCATTTACACGTTGTAACAATTCTTCTAATGGTATTTCATCAAAACGAGAGAATTTATTTTGGATATTTGCAGTGTCCGCCGTATATACAGTCGTATCTGTGTTACTACAACCCAGTTGTAGCTGGGACGCATTGTCTTTAATCTCCTTTCTAATAAGTTCAATTTTCTTATTAAAGAACTTCATAAAGTCATCTGCCGAATGGGTGGAGCAACTGGAAGGAGTCCCTTGTTGGGTTAGCGATGCTACTGTACTAAACAAACATTTTGGATCGTTTTTATTAATGCGGATGAGATTTGAGTAATAATTAGTTTTAGCTAAGGTAAGCATGCGTTTATAAGTTATTAAACTATCACTCCACGCTTGATGGTGCACCTCAAGTTTAGTCGTGCGCCATTTTAGTCGTGCGCCATTTGCGTTCCAGCTTTCTACATAATAATTTCTGAGCTCTAGTTTCTTCAGTAAACCATGGCGTACGCCTTTTTGGAGCCTTTTTTAACTTCAGCGGTGCTATACTATCAATGGTTTCGTGCAGGGCGCTGTTAAAGTTGTTAGTGAGGTTATCAATAGAGCCAAACATACTTTGGGAACGGTGCCATTACCGAGGGCAGTAGGTCAGCAAGAGTCGTCGTTGTGGCAGCATTAATGTTGCGGCTGCTATAGCAGTTATTATTATTATTAGCTTGCCGAACATGAGTCTGAACTTCGAATTTTATAAGGTAATGATCGGACATTACTTTAGTATACGGGAGTATCATAACTTTGGAAACGGTGATACCTCTGACAAGCACTAGGTCTATCGTATTACCGATGCGATGCGTCGGTTCATTTATTATTTGTGTAAGACCACAGCTATCAATTATAGTCTGGAGCGCCACGCACGGTGGGTCCAATGGGGTATTCATATGGATATTAAAGTCCCCCATTATAATTATATTATCGCCGTGCGTCACTAGATCAGCAACAAACTCTGAGAATTCACTAATAAAGTCCGAATAGGGCCCTGGGGGCGGTAGATAACGGCCAGGCACAGAGGCAGCGGTGTGGCAGACTTCATAGAAAGCACCTCAAACAATTTATATTTATTATTTAAGTTAGGACTAAAGTTAAAGTTTTCGTTGTATATTAGTGCGACCCCCCCTCCCCTTTTAAGGGGACGGGCAATATGCGCATTCATATAGTTAGGAGGGGATGCCTCATTTATCGCAAAAAAGTCGTCTGGTTTAAGCCAGGTTTCGCTAAGACCGATGACGTTAAGGTTGTTGTCTCTAATGACCTCATTAACTAATAACGTTTTGGGGGACAAAGATAGGATGTTTAGAAAGCCCATATTATAGGTAGTGGGCTGTTTTAAGGAGTTGTTGATAAAATTATCCGTAATTGCAATATTAATAATGTTGCGTTTATTATGCGCAGTGTACTTAAAATAATCACGACCATATCTAGGAATTGATATGAAGGGAATTTTCAGATTGTCTACTTGGTGCTGCGATAAACTGAACGCATCATAATTTGCCACCTCAGTAGAACGCATGTCTAACTCTGACATAGTCATAGTCATAGCAGAAAAAACATTTTGTGAGTTGTGTATTATTCTACGAAAATTGCTATGTGTACAGGGATCATCCAGCCTGGCGCTGGCTATTTCTAACTTAACTGACTCCATACCCAGGCTAGCAGGCTCTGTAATTGCCTGTGACTGGGCTTGCTCTAGTGCAGTTAGTCAAATGTGGCTCAATGCGAAATCTATGTTACGAGACAAGAGGATAGCGCCTTCCTGGTTAGGGTGAAGGCCGTCTCTCCTCAGCACTTAAGTAATTGATTACGGTTAAAAAAAACTTATTGGGGTGTTATCATTTAGTGGTCAATTGTACGGAATATGTACTGTACTGTGCAATCTTCTAAAGGGTTTCCCACACATGAATTTATTTGTTGCGGCCCGCCACGAAAGAATTACGGCCGCCACAAATAAAATAAAATAAAAATAAAGAAATATTTATTTTATTTTTTTCGGCTTTTGACTCGCTCGACCGCTCACAAAAGCAATGGGACTCTGTCTGTGAATGGAGTTTGTAGTTATATATTATATAAATATGTAAATATTATATAAATATGTATATAAATGTGTACATAAAGTGTTGTAATTATATTCCAACTCTGCGTTCTTCTTTGTCATCGCCGCCGCCGCTGAGCTTTTGCTTGGTTTAACTCGTATCTTACTTACACGATGCAGTGCGTCTCCCATAACAATGTGACCTCGGCGTGTGTTGAGGTAACGTGCAGAGTTCCACAGGGTTCGGTCCTTGGCCCTGCACTCAGCATCTACATGCTGCCGCTAAATGACATCATATGCAAGTCCGCTGTTAGCTTTCACTGTTATGCTAATGACACCCAACTTCACAAGCCCCTAAAGCTGACCAACACGCCAGATTATAGTAACATGGAAACGACTCTAAATTGAGTTAAACAATGGATGTCCAGCAACTTTTTACATCTAAACTCTAACAAAATGGAAATGCTGATTACCTCCTAGACACCGGCACTTATTTAATAATACCACCTTAACATTTGACCACCAAGCAATTACACAAAGCGACTCAGTAAAGAATCTGGGTATTATCTTCGACCCAACTCTCTCATTTGTGTTACACATTAAGAGTGTTACTAAAAAAGCCTTCTTTCATCTCCACAATATCACAAAAATTTGTCCAGTTTTGTCCACCACCAAAACTGAGAATATTATTCATGCGTTCGTTATGTATCGTCTCGATTACTGTAACATATTATTTTCGGGTCTCCCCATGTCTAGCATTAAAAGATTACAGTTGGTACAAAATGCGGATGCTAGACTTTTGACAAGAACAAGAAAGTTTGATCATATTACGCCTATACTGGCTCACCTGCACTGGCTTACTGTGCACTTAATATGCGAATTAAACACTAAACGGTCTAGCTCCATCCTATCTTGCTGATTTTATTGTACCATATATCCTGGACCTAAATCTAGGTTGAAAGAACTCCGGCTTATTAGCGATTCCCTGAACCCTAAAAAAGTCTGCAGGCTTTAGAGCATTTTGTACTCGGGCTCCAGTAGTCTGGAATGCTTTATTGATAACAGTTAGAGATGCTACCTCAATATAAGCATTTAAGTCCCGTCTTAAAACTCACTTGTATACTCTAGCCTTTAAACCAGTGGTTCTTAACCAGGGTTCGGTGAGTCGGCCGCAGGGGTTCGGTGGAGCCTTCACTCAAGCCACACCCGACTCATCGTGTACATAAAAACTTCTCCCTATCGGCATACTAGGGATACAGCAACAGCAGAACCCAAACTGATTTGCAGTTGTGTAATTTGTTAGGAGTTTGTGTACTGTGTTGGTTTTGTTCTTTGAACAAGGTGATGTTCATGCACGGTTGTGCACCAGTAAAAGATCATATAACTTTGTCTCGAATTTGTAAAACATTTTATTTTTCACTAAAGGGTTCGGTGGATGCGCATATGAAACTGGTGGGGTTCAGTACCTCCAACAAGCTTAAGAACCACTGCTTTAAACAGACCCTGTTTTGGACCAGTTGATCTGCTGTCTCTCTTTTCTGCTCTGCCCCACTCCTCCTGCGTGGAGATGTTATCAGGTGACTACGGATTAGCCTTCGCAGAGGACGCGCTAGCTGTTCCAAGTCGGGACCCAAAGTGGACCACTCTTCTTTGCATCAGTTGGTGGCGCTGCTGACTTGTCTCCATTCAAGATGATCCCCGGCTTGCCTCTCAATGGATTGGACTTTCACATGAAATCGGGACCCGGCGTGACCACTTCTTACGCTTCAGTCGGCGCCGCTATTTGTCTACATGAAAGAGAATCCCCTGCTGGCCCCACTATGGACCGGAATCTTACGTTATTAACTGTATCTACTCGCTATCCATTGCACTGGTCACCCAGGGGGGATCCCCACATCTGCGGTCCCTTCCAAGGTTTCTCGTTGTTCCCAATGTGTTTAGTTTTTTATTGCCCTGATGTGGGATCTGAGGCGAGGATGTCGCTGTGACCTGTGCAGCCCTTTGAGACATTTGTGATTAAAGGCTATATAAGTAGTCCTGGGTTCAATGCCGGGCTCGGGATCTTTCTGTGTGGAGTTTGCATGTTCTCCCCGTGACGTCGTGGGTTCCCTCTGGGTACTCCAGCTTCCTCCCACCGCCAAAGACATGCACCTGGGGATAGGTTGATTGGCAACACTAAATTGGCCCTAGTGTGTGAATGTGAGTGTGAATGTTGTCTGTCTATCTGTGTTGGCCCTGTGATGAGGTGGCGACTTGTCCAGGGTGTACCTGCCTTCCGCCCGAATGCAGCTGAGATAGGCTCCAGCACCTCCCGCTACCCCAAAAGGGACAAGCGGTAAAAAATGGATGGATGGATAAGTAAACTTTGATTGATCGATATATACTTACAGCATGTATGGAAAACGATGGAAGTGTTTGGATGTTTTTAAGCACTTTATACGCAGAATAAGGCAACTCCCATATGCTCCAATGTAAGCGACTTTTATTTACTTGTTAGAATGCATATAAAAAGAAGAATATGAGTGCTTGTCTTACATAAGGATTGCAGTTCCCCTTAAGACCTTGGACACTTTTTAACAATCCCCTTTATTTCTCAGTGAATAATGCATAAATCCTTAAAGCCAAGAAAAAACATGCAGAATGTGTCAATGAATTTGGCAAAAGCACAAAGATGAGATTGTTTTGTTTGATAGTAACAAGATTAGTGTAGATTTATACAGATCTTTGGACTGCAAGTACTAGACATATGTCATTTGGCAATTTGGCTTTTGTACATCTGCAAGTTATTTGTTTGCAAAGCTAAAATTTTAAATACGTGACATACCGTGGACACTTCGGATATTTCCGCCCTGATGTGCACCACATCTTCTTGCAGTAGTTTTTGCTGGTAGGCGATTTTCTCCACGTGTGCTGGCTGAGCTATGTACTGCTCCATCTGTTGGTGGGACACATCCAACACAGACTCCAGCTTGTCCTGCAGTCACATGAAGACACGGTCACAGTTCAAGGTTGCATTGCAATGACATTAGCCTTTGACCTAGTTTAGTTTTTTGTTTCTACGGCAAAGGTTGGGAAGGGTACCATGCAAATTGATCCAACAGTTGCAAGTACGCTTCTATTCAAAAGGTAGAGTCAACACACTAGTGTGGTGATTGGTTTACAGAGAATGGTTACATACAAACCCTGTTTCCCTATGAGTTGGGAAATTGTGTTAGATGTAAATATAAACGGAATACAAGGATTTGCACATCCTTTTTACCCCATATTCAATTTAATGCACTACAAAGACAAGATATTTGATGTTCAAACTCATAAACTTTTTTTTTTTTGCAAATACTAATTAACTTAGAATTTCATGCCAAAGTAGTTAGGAAAGGGCATGTTCACCACTGTGTTACATCACATTTTCGTTTAACAACACTCAATAAACTTTTGGGAACGGAGGAAACTAATTGTTGAAGCTTTGAAAGTGGAATTATTTCCCATTCTTGATTTATGTAGAGCTTCAGTCTTTCAAGAGTCCGGGTCTCCGCTGTCGTGTTTTACGCTTCATAATGCACCACATATTTTCGATGGGAGACATGTATGGACTGCAGGCGGGCAAGGAAAGTACCCGCACTTTTTTACTACGAAGCCACGCTGTTGTAACACGTGGCTTGGCAGTGTTTTGCTGAAATAAGCCAGGGATTCCATGATAACGTTGCTTGGATGACAACATATGTTGCTCCAAAACCTGTATGGACTATTCAGCATTAATGCTGCCTTCACAGATGTGTAAGTTACCCATGCCTTGGACACTAATACACCCCCATACCAACACAGATTCTGGCTTTTGAACTTTGCGCCTATAACAATCTGGATGGTTATTTTCCTCTTTGATCCGGAGGACACCACGTCCACAGTTTCCAAATATAATTTGAAATGTGGACTCGTCGGACCACAGAACACTTTTCCATTTTGCATCAGTCCATCTTAGATGAGCTCGGGCCCAGCGAAGCCGGCAGCGTTCCTGGGTGTTGTTAATAAATGGCTTTCGCTTTGCATAGTAGAGTTTTAACTTGCACTTACAGATGTAGCGACCAATTGTAGTTACTGACAGTGGTTTTATGAAGTGTTCCTGAGCCCATGAAGTGATATCCTTTACACACTGATGTCAGTTTTTGATGTAGTACCGCCTGAGGGATCAAAGGTCCGTAATCTCATCGCTTACGTGCAGTGATTTCTCCAGATTCTCTGAACCTTTTAATGATTTTACGGACCGTATATGGTAAAATCTCTAAATTCCTTGCAATAGCTCGTTGAGAAATGTTGTTCAAAATTGTTTGACAATTTGCTTACAAATTGGTGACCCTCGCCCCATCCATGTTTGTGAATTACTCAGCATTTCCCCGTTTCCATATGAGTTGGGAAATTGTGTTGGATGTAAATATAAACGGAATACAATTATTTGCAAATAATTTTCAACCCATATTCAGTTGAATATGCCACAAAAACAACATATTTGATGTTCAAACTGATAAACTTTTTTTTTTTTGCAAATAATCATTAACTTTAGAATTTGATGCCAGCAACACGTGACAAAAAGTTGGGAAAGGTGGCAATAAATACTGATAAAGTTGAGGAATGCTCATCAAACACTTATTGGAACATCCCACAGGTGTGCAGGCTAACTGGGAACAGGTGGGTGCCATAATTGGGTATAATAACAGCTTCCCCAAAAATGCCCAGTCTTTCACAAGAAAGGATGGGGCGAGGTACACAACTGCGTGAGCAAATAGTGAAACAGTTTAAGAACAACGTTTCTCAAAGTGCAATTGCAAAAAATTTTGGGATTTCAACATCTACGGTCCATAATATCATCAAAAGGTTCAGAGAATCTGGAGAAATCACTCCACGTAAGTGGCATGGCCGGAAACCAACATTGAAAGACCGTGACCTTCTATCCCTCAGACGGCACTGTATCAAAAACCGACATCAATCTCAAAAGGATATCACCACATGGGCTCAGGGACACTTCAGAAAACCACTGTCACTAAATACAGTTTGTCGCTACATCTGTAAGTGCAAGTTGAACCTCTACTATTTAAAGCGAAAGCCATTTATCAACAAAATCCAGAAACGCCGCCGGCTTCTCTGGGCCCGAGATCATCTAAGATGGACTGATGCAAAGTGGAAAAGTGTTCTGTGGTCTGACGAGTCCACATTTCAAATTGTTTTTGGAAATATTCGACATCATGTCATCCGGACCAAAGCGGAAGCGAACCATCCAGACTGTTATCGACGCATCGTTCAAAAGCCAGCATCTGTGATGGTATGGGTGTGCATTAGTGCCCAAGGCATGGGTAACTTACACATCTGTGAAGGCACCATTAATGCTGAAAGGTACATACAGGTTTTGAAACAACATATACTGCCATCTAAGCGCCGTCTTTTTCATGGAGACCCCTGCTTATTTCAGCAAGACAATGCCAAGCCACATTCAGCACGTGTTACAACAGCATGGCTTCATAAAAAAAAAAGAGTGCGGGTACTTTCCTGGCCCGCCTGCAGTCCAGACCTGTCTCCCATCAAAAATGTGTGGCGCATTATGAAGCGTAAAATATGACAGCGGAGACTGTTGAACGACTGAAGCTCTACATAAAACAAGAATGGGATATAATTCCACTTTCAAAGCTTCAACAATTAGTTTCCTCAGTTCCCAAACGTTTATTGAGTGTGGTTAAAAGAAAAAGTGATGTAACACAGTGGTGAACATGCCCTTTCTCAATTACTTTGGCACGTGTTGCAGCCATGAAATTCTAAGTTAATTATTATTTCCAACAAAAATAAACTTTTATGAGTTTGAACATCAAATATCTTGTCTTTGAAGTGCATTCAATTGAATATGGGTTGAAAAGGATTTGCAAATCATTGTATTCTGTTTATATTTACATCTAACACAATTTCCCAACTCATATGGAAACGGGGTTTGTATATAGCTAAATTGATACTTTTAGAGAGGGTAGAATGGAATGGAACTTTATTGTAAATGAACTTAAAAACTATAACGGAATTAGATTTACAGTCAAAAAAAAGACAGAAGGATAGACAGAACGGTAAAACTTATGGGTTGCCACATCCATGTATGGTTTCATTTGCAATCAAAAGGAAACGCTTTCACACATACAAACCGTTTGCAGACAGACTAAAAAAAGGGGTTGTAAATGTTACTCTTGAGCAAAATTTATGTACAACTTACATCAAACCGTATTTAATACATAGTGTCTCGACCAGTGTTTTTTAAACACACCCGGACCTCCAAGAAATATTTGTTTCTCAGTTGTGGTCCGTATGTGCCGCAGCAGTACTCAGTAGTAATACATTTTTCCCCTCCTTTTGGCAGTAATGACAATATCAAACAAACAGTCTCACGCTTAAGTCATAGAGAGGCTTCTTAAGAGCAAAAATAAAGACGAAAGTGGTGAAACAGTTTTCTTTTGCACTTAAATTCTATTGACAATTTATTCAGGAAAAATCCATCCATCCATCCATTTTCTGCCTCGGTTTTAATGAATACTTGAGCTTACTACGCTACTGCATTCTAAAATTGGTCATTATGGTGGTACTGGGAGAGCCAAGTTTTTTTGAGGTGATAAAAGTTTGAGAACAACTGTTCTAAATTGTCCATGGGTAATCAGGCAAGTGTGATGGTCGTTTGTCAATATGTGCCCTGTGATTGGCTGGCAACAGGACTAGGGTGTACTCTTGCCCAAAGTCAGCTGGGATAGGCTTCAACTAGTGGGAATAAGCTGTATAGAAAATGGATGGATAGTTTTTAGGAGTCCCTTCTTTTGCAATATATTTGATTAGGTTTTTTTTGTAATCAGCCTGACATAAGCCTTGATAATAATCTTTGTGTTTAACACATGCTTTCATATCATTTGACAAAGTTTATCCCGTAAACTGTAAGTAGGTTAGATATAATCATTTAATATGATTAAAATCAAAAGTAAGATTACTAATTCAGTGTTAATATTTGAGTAGGACTCGGTAACAGAAAAGTTGAACCCCAAGGTCAAAAAGGTTAAGGACCTCTGATCTAGACCACAAGGAAGTGTGTTAAATGTAGATTAAAATCATCATATATCTCCTTAAAAGAGTCACAAAAAAAATTGTACATCCTAAATTCTTAACTAAATAATGTTTGAAAAACAACCTTATCCTCCTTCAACGTGCGTATCCTGGCTTCTAGCTCCTGAAGAATCTTGTCTTGTTCACACAGTCGGCTTAATTTCACCTAGAGGAGAGAGAAAGAATATATTTATGATATTCATGTTATAATCATTATAGTATCCTAATTTCCGTTCGTATTACAGTAGTGTAAATGCCAAACTGAAAGTAACAAACAGTGGAGTAAAGTTAATGTTTTCAATACAAGTCAACTGTGTGGAGTTTGCATGTTCTCCCCATGACTGTGTGGGTTCCCTCCGGGTACTCGGGCTTCCTCCCACCTCCAAAGACATGCACCTGGGGATAGGTTGATTGGCAACACTAAATTGTCCCTAGTGTGTGAATGTGAGTGTGAATGTTGTCTATCCGTGTTGGCCCTGCGATGAGGTAGCGACATGTCCAGGGTGTACACCGCCTTCCGCCCGAATGCAGATGAGATAGGCTCCAGCACCCCGCGACCCCAAAAGGGACAAGCGGTAGAAAACGGTTGGATGGATGTCTGCAGCTAGATACAAATAAATTGATCTTTTCTATTTTAATACATCAATAAATTTCATTTCCAGAGGACTTTCTTTCTGTACGGCAGTGAAATAAATAGATCTACCGTGTCTACAGATCTGGTAACAGCTATTATGAGCAATTGTAATCAAAAATCCATGATTTCATATTCACTTTTTGGCCAAGTGTGTTTATTGGGAGTGACAGATGTGTTTTTCTTAGAAATGGGTTATGTGTTTATGCAAACAACATACAGCTGCCAACTTCACAGTCTTTCTCACACTGTGTATTTTTCTCAGATCTACTTATCATTCTGTTCAATTAATTATTAAGCTGTTTTTATTTTGCTGAGGCCGTACATTGTTGTTTTAATTGCATGAAATATTCATTGTTCAGATAAATTTTCTGGCAATTTGCTTATAAATTGTTAAAGTGGAACAATGCTAATGATGAAAAGCCAGGACATTCATCCTATTTACCTCTATTTGGCGGCAAACAAAGAGATCGCGTGAAGCAGCGCCGGGCAAATCAAACTGAAAAATTTAACAGCTCAACATCTAAAAGTCCCATTACATGTATTTTTCCCTTTAAATTGCAGGGAAGAAAATAAAAGCTGTGGTCGATACTCTTAAGGCCCTCACACTGCTGTCTGGGTGGGAGTCCCAACTGTGTTGCAGTGGATTTATGCTCCCTTGCCTCCATAGCCTCTGTTTAACTTAACACACACACACACACACAAACCACACTGAAAGACACACTTAAGTCACACTTCATTAAAAAACAAGTTGAACTTACATCAGCATCACTTTCAGCAATTTTCACAGGCCTTTGTGCTTCTTTCCTGAGGCTTTCACGTCCAGTAACCTGAAATGGACGATAGCCACAAAGCAAAATGGAACATTTCACACCATTATGACCGCATATTTGGATGATTTCAACACTTAGCGCATACATATTGCATGGGATCTCAACAAACAGTGTGGCTACTAGACAAGTCAAGCATATGGATGTAGAGAGAAGATCAAATAATGGAGTGGGGAAAAGAACATCACAGGGCCCAAAAGAGCATGAGCTGGAAAATGAAAAGTTTAGTAAACATTCATATAAATGGAGAAATGTTAGCTCATAATAAAAAGCAATATGGCAGTATTGTGCTGTATTGTATGTGTACAGAGAATGTTTTTGTGAGAATTTAGTAGGATTTCATATAAAGACATGACTTTGAGCTAGCAATCATACTAAATTCTCAAGCAAGCACATTGGAAGATAAATTATGCAAATCGTGTGTTTCATTCTGCAGATAAAATGTAGGTCAATATCAGTCCCCCTCAAAACCGAAATCATTGAATGTAGTTATGCTTTATGGCATGCAGGAAAACAAAAGGTAGGCTTTTGGCTTGATCACATCCACCATATCATCATCTCATTGCAGGCTATGATTGGCCCAATGCAGGGACGCGCTGCAATTGATTATTTGACTTTGCACACCAACAACATCCTTACATTGCAACAGAATCCAAAACTTGAAGGAGAATTTTCAAACCCACTGTGAATTGAAACAATCAGCGGCTCATTACTTTGGATCTGTTTTGAAACAGGAAATGGAGAGAGGGATTACAAAAAGTATTGTCCAGCATTAAGTAGCAACCCTCACCTTTATTGGTGTCAGTGGACTTTGGTGTTTTTTGTTTAATTCCTCATTTACTAAAGTGTGTGTACAAACTGTTTGTTGATTCTCAGAAAAGGTGATTGATGCAACATGCAGCAAGAATATATTACACTTTTGTGTATTAGGGCCAAATTGAAAATAAAAACAAGACACAGACAGGGGTGTCCAAACTACAGCACGCCGGCAACTTATATTTGGCCCGCAAGACATCCATCCATCCATTTCGTACCGCTTATTCCCTTTGGGGTCGCGGGGGGCGCTGGTGCTTATCTTAGCTACAATTGGGTGGAAGGCGGTGTACACCCTGGACACGTCGCTACCTCATCGCAGGGCCAACACATATAGACAGACAACATTCACACTCACATTCACACACTAGGGACCATTTAGTGTTGCCAATCAACCTATCCCCAGGTGCATGTCTTTGGAGGTGGGAGGAAGCTGGAGTACCCGCAGGGAACCCACGCAGTCACATGGAGGACATGCAAACTCAACACAGAAAGATCCCGAGCCCGGGATTGAACCCTGACTCCTCAGGACCTTCTTATTGTGAGGCAGACGCACTAACCCCTCTGCCATCGTGAAGCCCGCAAGACAATGAACAATTAAATCGAGAGCGATGTATCCACATCATATATAAATATTCAGTGGTCTGATTGCTGCTATTTTGTCACCAACTGATGACCAACAAAAGTAACTATGCCTTAGATTGTACCTTCAAGTAATATAAGTACAGCATTTACTTATATGACCCTAACAACAACAACAACAAAAATCCATCCATTTTCTACCGCTTATTCCCTTTCGGGGTTGCGGGGGGCGCTGGCGCCTATCTCAGCTACAAGGCAGGGTACACCCTGGACAAGTCGCCACCTCATCACAGGGCCAACACAGATAGACAGACAACATTCACACTCACATTCACACACTAGGGCCAATTTAGTGTTGCCAATCAACCTATCCCCAGGTGCATGTCTTTGGAAGTGGGAGGAAGCCGGAGTACCCGGAGGGAACCCACGCATTCACGGGGAGAACATGCAAACTCCACACAGAAAGATCCCGAGCATGGATTTGAACCCAGGACTGCAGGAACTTTGTATTGTGAGGCAGACCCACTAACCCCTCTGCCACCGTGAAGCCCACAACAAAAATCACCAGTACAAAAAGTCAACAAACTTGCTCACACATAACACACCCTGCTTATTTAGCTTTGTGGATATTATAAAAAAAAAATGTCTAATCAACATGAAAACAATTTGATGGAAAACATGCAAAAAACTCTCTCCACACTTATCCATGTTTGGCGCATTAGCTACTTGATATTTCTGATCGATTAAAAAACTTTAAGTACGATGTCCTTAAGGATGTTACCATGAATTGATTAACGTGGACCCCGACTTAAACAAGTTGAAAAACGTATTCGGGTGTTACCATTTAGTGGTCAATTGTACGGAATATGTACTCTACTGTGCAATCTACTAATAAAAGGGGATGGCGTGGCGAAGTTGGTAGAGTGGCTGTGCCAGCAATCTGAGGGCTATTGGTTCCCCACCTTCTACCTTCCTAGTCATGTCCGTTGTGTCCTTGGGCAAAACACTTCACCCTTGCTCCTGATGGGCCCTGGTGAGCGCCTTGCATGGCAGCTCCCGCCATCAGTGTGTGAATGTGTGTGTGAATGGGCGAATGTGGAAGTACTGTCAAAGCGCTTTGGGCTCCTTTAAAAGGGGTAGAAAAGCGCTAAACAAAACAACACATTTACCATTTACCAAAAGTTTCAATCAATCAATCAATGTCACGCAAGTAAACAAGGTAGGACTTGAACTTTCACATACTCTTACACACCAATTATAATACTTATTAATTAAATATCCATTGTATTATTATAATAATATGTACTCATAGATGTGTGTATATATACACTGTTACTTTGCATGCAGTCCGCTTTCGTCCCCCGGCCACATTTTTTAAGCCCAATGTGCCCCCCCAGTCAAAAAGTTTGGACACCCATGCACTAGAAAGACAACAAAAAATGTTAGGTAACAGGAATAAAGTTATAAATAACATTGCGTATAATACTAGGGAAAAAAGTCTCTATGTTATGAAAGTAGAATTGCAATATTACAAAAATGTTGTCAGTTTCTTTCAAAGTTAGGTAAGTCAGAAAATTATGGAGGAAGACAAAAGATCCTTTAATTTTTTTTTTACTAAAATGTTATAAGAAAAGTGATATTTTTGTTAGAATGAAGTCATCATAAAATAAAAAATCAAGTCCATTTTTTCTTTGGAAAAAGTGGTAAAATATTGAGGATGAAGTCATAAAGGTACAAAAAAAGTTGTTATGTTAGAATAAAGTTGGAAATTTAAGAAAAAAAAACTCATAAATATAAGTAGAATTTTGAATAAAAAGTCACAGTTTTATATAGTAATTTCACTAAAACAAAAGTCATAGTCTTTTTGGAAAAAGTCAGTTATAAAATGTCTTATCTATTTATTCATCCATTCTCTACCAGTCTCATTTTTTAAAAGTCAAATAATTTGGGAAAATGCAAACTTCCAAAATCTAATAAATATGTTTTTATTTTAAGATTAGCCATACTACTTAAGTCATGTTTTTTCTAGAAAAAAAAGAAGACTTAACGTTATGAGAGAAGAGATTAAAGAGATTAGTAATATTAGGAAGGTAAGAGAAAAAGTTAAGTAAGAAGAATATCTTTTTTGAGGGAAGAAGTCACAAAATAATGTCTTGTAAGGGTTGTAATGTAAAAATTGTAATATATTGAAGTTTAAGTTCTAGGACTACAAGATTAAAACCAGACTAAAGCTGTATGATTACCGGAAAAAGCTAAACATGTAAAACAATTTTAATATCGTTTGCAGGTAAATATTTTGATTGCAATATTGCAAGTTTATTGTCTTGATATTACACCTTTAATTAAAAAAAAAAAACAGGAGTTTTTTCTTGACAATAGGACTTTATTACTATTATTATTACATAAATTGTCAATATAGTGATATGTACCTTTGTAACACAGAAAAAAACAGGCATGCTGATTTAACAGTTAGGAGACATTGAAAGCAGAGCAGAGGGGTCGGGGTGAGGTGAGGAGGAAGAGAAAAGGAAAGAGAGGAGTGAGGCCCACCTTCAGATCTAGGTACTCCAGGTCCTTCTTCAGTTGCATGCAAGTATCATCAGCCTTCAAATGAGCAGCGAAGAGATAAATCACTTGAAATGAAGCTGCAAAGGATTATGGGCTACTAGAGAACAATCTTAATTGGATTGTTCTCAAATCCAGTTCACTTGTACTTTTTTTTGTATCTTTAGTAACATCATAACCTAAAATGTAATCAAGTACATCCTATCTGAGGCCAGAGCATGACCACATGTTCTATAGGCAGAGGGGGGGAGGTGTATTTACTGAGCAACGCTGCAACTTCACTGTCCCTTAAGGGAAAGATGGCTGCTTCTCATATTGAAAAATGCAGGCATAAATGTACTTATGTTAATAACAAACCACATGCTTTGATCGCTGATCCTGACTAGTATGTGTGTCCTGAAATGAAGTCCATGCCAAACGTTTTAAATGAAGCAAGGCCTATGGTGACAAGGAATGGTCACGATGGGCTGGGTGGGGATAGAAGGGCGTGTGGTGGGTCACACTGCACAAAATGTGGTCGAGGCGGTTAAGTAAGGACCCCTGCTGACCTGCATGCTGGGGCCTAGAAGGCCGTTGTGCTGCTGATGCTGCAGATGAGCGAACACATCACTGGGGCTTTGCACACCAGCCATCTTGGCCTGGTGCCTCCGAAGCTGGATGAGAAGCAGGGTCAGCTCCTCTGGCTGTGACCAGACCCAGGTTTAGAACACAGGGACATGAGTTAGCCTACTCGTGACTCGTAAAAAAAACATCTGAGCAGAATTTTGATTGAGCTGCTGAAAGAGCCCAAAGGTGGACATAAACTAAGCAAAAGCTGCTATGTGGACAGCAAGAAAAAAAGGGATTTATTGGGCTGTTGGACTGATAAACCTCAGGAGAAACATTCAGTATGACATAAATATAAAAACTACCTTTAAAGAAAGTTAAGTCCATAAAAATGTGGCAGCAGAACATAAACCTTTAACCTGTGAGACACATTAAATCAATGATAGTATGGCACTATTGGCACACACAGGATGATTGGACAGACTACAACATAATAGAACTGTACTAGACAACTTTATGTACAAGCTTGTGGTTCAATCAGTAGACATCAAGAAGTGCCAAGGTATTGATTGGTTCACAGCACACAACCTATATAATCGGTAAACAGAACAGGTGACTGACAATATGGACTTGTAGCCAACTATTAGTGCAACTTGAATATATACAGTCGTGGTCAAAAGTTTACATACACCTGTAAAGAACATAATGCCATGGCTGTCTTGAATTTTCAATAATTTCTACTTTTTTTTTGTGATAGAGTGATTGGAGCACATAATTGTTGGTCACAAAAAACATTTATGAAGTTTGGTTCTTCTATGAATTCATTATGGGTCTACTGAAAATGTGACCAAATCTGCTGGGTCAAAAGTATACACACAGCAATGTTAATATTTGGTTACATGTTCCTTGTCATGTTTCACTGCAAATGTAGCCATCCACAAGCTTCTGGTTGAATTTTTGACCACTCCTCTTGACAAAATTGGTGCAGTTCAGCTAAATGTGTTGGTTTTCTGACATGGACTTGTTTCTTCAGCATTTTCCACACCTTTAAATGCCTACTGAAACCCACAACTACCCACCACGCAGTCTGATTTATATATCAATGATGAAATATTAACATTGCAACACATGCCAATACGGCTTTTTTAGTTTATTAAATTACAATTTTAAATTTCCCGGGAGTTTCGTCTTGGAAACGTCGTGTAATGATGACGTGTACGCAGGACGTCACGCGTTTTTAGGAAGTATGAGCGCTATGCACACACAGGTAAAAGTTGTCTGCTTGAACGGCATAATTACACAGTATTTTGGAGATCTGTGTTGCTGAATATTTTGCAATTTGTTTAATTAATATTGGAGAAGTCACAGTAGAAAGATGAGTTGGGAAGCTTTAGCCACACAAACACACGGTGATTCCTTGTTTAAAATTCCCGGAGCTGAAACTTTACTATGGATCAGAGCGCGGTCAAGCAGACATGGATCCCAACCGAATGTCAACCAGCAGGTTTCGGTGAGAAAATTGTGGTTAAAAAGTCGCCACTTACCGGATATCAGCTGAGCTTGTGTCGTCCGTACAGCTGCCGTCGACACACGTGAGACAGGGCGTCAAGACACCCGTGGACAAACCCCTCCACCTATCAGGTAATATTAAACTCACTAAAACACTAGCAACACAATAGCAAATTAAGGGATTTCCCAGAATTATCCTAGTAAATGTGTTTAAAATCATCGGAATACTTCCCAATGCTATCGCGTTTTTTTTTTAACTCGTTTTTTGTTGTTGTTGTTTTTTCTAGTCCGTCGCTATCAATATCTTCAAACACGAATCTTTCATCCTCGCTCAAATTAATGGGGAAATTGTTGTTTTCTCGGTCCGAATAGCTGTTTTTGTTGGAGGCTCCCATAAAAATCTATGTGAATATGTGAGGAGCCCCCACACTTGCGACGTCATCGTCTGCGATTTCGGGTAAAGGCGAGGCTTTTTCAGGAAGTACCAAAAGTGGCAAACTTTATCGTCGATTTTCTCTACTAAATCCTTTCAGCAAAAATATGGCAATATCACGAAATGATCAAGTATGACACATAGAATCGACCTGCTATCCCCGTTTAAATAAGACAATCTCATTTCAGTAGGCCTTTAAGTCAGGAATTTGGGAAGGCCATTGTAAAACCTTCATTCTAGCCTGATTTAGCCATTCCTTTAACACTTTTGACGCGTGTTTTGGGTCATTGTCCTGTTGGAACACCCAACTGCACCCAAGACCCAACCTCCGGCCTGATGAGAACAGGTTGTCTTGAAGAATTTGGAGGTAACCCTTCTTTTTCATTGTCCCATTCACTCTCCATAAAGCACCAGTTCCATTGGCAGCAAAACAGGCCCAGAGCATAATACTACCATCCCCATGCTTGATGGTAAGGATGGTGTTCCTGGGATTAAAGGCCTTACCTTTTCTCCTCCAAACATATTGCTGGGTATTGTGGCCAAAAACCTCAATTTTTGTTTCATCTGACCACAGAACTTTCTTCCAGAAGGTCTTATCTTTGTCCATGTGATCAGCAGCGAACTTTAGACGAGCCTTTAAGATGTGACTTCAGGAGCGAGGGCTTCCTTCTTGTATGGTAGCCTCTCAGTCCATGGCGATGCAAAACCCGCTTGACTGTGGACACTTACACCTATGTTCCAGCAGCTTCCAATTCATTGCAGACGTGCTTTTTGGTGGTTCTCAGTTGACTCTATATCATCCTGACCAATTAACTCTCAGCAGTAGGTGATAGGGTGTGTTTTCTTCCTGATCGTGGCAGTCACAAAACCGTGCCATGTACTTTATATATACAAACAATTGTCTGCACAGTTGCTCTTGGGACCTTATGCTGCTTTGAAATGGCTCCAAATGACTTTTCTGACTTGTTCAAGTCAATGATTAGGTTTTTTTCAGATCTGTGCTGAGTTCCTTTAACTTTCCCATTGTCACGTTTGTAACCAAGTCTAATTACTACATCACATGAACCCTATTTAAATGGGCTTGAAGAAGTCAACAGGTGTCATCATTCATAATCACTCACATGAAGTTAAGAGGCCATGCCATGAAGCTAATATGATTTGATTGTAACTTTTCTACATCACCAAAATTGAAAATTTATGTTGCTGTATGTATACTTTTGACCCAGCAGATTTGGTCACATTTTCAGTAGATCCATAATAGATTCATAAAAGAACCAAACTTCATGAATGTTTTTTGTGAAAAACAATGTGCTCCAATCACTCTATCACAAAAAAACATGAGTTGTAGAAATGATTGGAAACTCAAGACAGCCATGACATTATGTTCTTTACAAGTGTATGTAAACTTTTGACAATGTCAGCTAAGATTGATCTGAGAGCCAGATGCAATCATCAAAATAGCCACATCTGGCTCGAGAGCCATAGGTTCCCTAACCCTGGTACAGAGCATAAGGAATTTCAAGATTTTTTGAAACCACTATTATTAAGGTTATTAAAGAGCATCTCAAAAACTCAATTCACAACAAGACCTGTTTTAAATCAGGGGAAAATAGATAATTGACAATAATAACTAAAACAAACATTTTTAGTTAATAAACCTACTACTTGTATAATCAAGAAATTCTGTCCAAGTATTGCAGTTGAAAATAACTACACTGCCTCATTTAAATCCAAAACAGGTACAAGACAGCACCATAAGTGTTACAATAACAACTACAAAACACGCAATTATAAGTTAAATGATGCAAGCATCAGAAGGTGAGTTCCAGGTTACGTAAAAAGAAGTGAACCGCTGTTAATACTAAAACATCAAACACTTCTTACACCTTATCTTAGCTAATAAGCAACTTACTACAAATGTACAGTAACGCTGGAGTTACATCTGATGTTTTTATTTACTTTATTTTGTTTTACTCATCAGCAGCTTTAAAGCCAAAGAAAAGCAACACATTTGCCAAGAGTTAACGTTTCGATTCTGACGTAGCTGAAGTTTCATGATATACTGAGGACTTGTGTTATCATGCAAGATAGTTGTCCTGAATTTGTGCTGGAGGTTCCACTATATAATAAATCCTACACCAGCTGTTTCACATTGAGGAAAGCCATACTAATGATTGTTTGTCTTTGACTATGTGCGGTGAATAACATCATGTTCAACCTGAGGTCCTAATAAAAAAGTCAGCCATCTAACATTAGAAGATACAAAACCCAAAACCAGTGAAGTTGGGATGTTGCATACATCGTAAATAAAAACAGAATACAATGATTTGCAAATCCTTTTCAACCTATATTCAATTGAATAGACTGCACAGACAAGATACTTAACCTTTGAACTGGGAAAACTTTTTTATTTTTTGAAAATATTAGCTCATTTGGAATTTGATGCCTGCAACATGTTTCAAAAAAGCTGGCACAAGTGGCAAAAAAGACTGAGCAAGTTGAGGAATGCTCATCAAACAGTTATTTGGAACATCCCACAGGTGAACAGGCTAAATGGGAACAGGTGGGTGCCATGATTGGGCAATAAAGTAGCTTCCATGAAATGTTCAAACAAGGATGGGGCGAGGGTCACCACTTTGTGAACAAGCACTATCTATCTATCTGAAGGCATGAGCAAATTGTCGAACAGTTTAAGAACAGCATTTCTCAACAAGCTATTGCAAGGAACTTAGGGGTTTCACCATCTACGGTCCATAATATCATCAAAAGGTTCAGATAATCTGTAGAAATCATTGCACATAAGCGGCAATGCACGTGACCTTTAATCAATAACTACAGTTTGTCGCTACATCTGTAAGTGCAAGTTAAAACTCTACTATGCAAAGCCAAAGATATTTTAATCAACAACACCCAGAAACGCTGCCGGCTTTGCTCGGCCCGAGCTCATCTAAGATGGACTGATGCAAAGTGGAAAAGTGTTGTGATGAGTGCAAATTTCATACTGTTTTTGGAGACTGTTGACGTTGTGTCCTCCGGACCAAAAAGGAAAAGAACCATCCGGACTCTTATAGGTGCAAAGTTCAAAAGCCAGCATCTGTGATGGTATGGGATGTATTAATGCCCTAGGCATGGGTAACTTACACATCTGTGAAGGCACCATTAATGCTGAAATATGTTGCCAGACAAGCAATGTATTTTTCATGATTGGCTTCATAGTAGGAGTGCGGGTACTATACTGGCCTGCCTGTAGTCCAGACCTGTCTCCCATTGAAAATGTGTGGCACATTATAAAGCGTTAAATACCACAACGGAGAACCCGGACTGTTGAACAACTTAAGCTGTACATCAAGCAAGAATGGGAAAGCTTCCAAAATTGGTCTCCTCAGTTCCCAAACGTTTACTGAGAGTTGTTAAAAGGAAAGGTCATGTAACACAGTGGTAAAAAAGCCCCTGTGCCAACTTTTTTGCAATGTGTTGCTGCCATTAAATTCTAAGTTAATGATATGTTTCTCAGTTCCAACATTAAATACCTTGTCTTTGCAGTGTATTCAATTGAATATAAGTTGAAAAGGATTTGCAAATCATTGTGTTCTGTTTTTATTTACTATTTACACAACGTGCCAACTTCATTGGTTTTGGGTTTTGTAGAGAAGGTTCCTACCGTTTTGCCGTGCAGGCTGGGTGCACTGACAGTGTGTGTGATGTATCCCATGGATGGCATGGACCTTCTCTCCATCTGTGCAGAAACAACATGTTAAGCATAGAGTGTTAAATCAAACAGAATGTCTAATTCACTGCTGGGGACACACGTACATCACACTGAAGCAAAGTTCAAAACATCGCCTCCAAACAAGTCTGCAAACAAATATGACGACACAGCACATTTCTTTCTCTTTTCCATCCATCCTCCATTGGAAACAAGCACGCGCCTCTGAGTTTGTGACGCTACAGGGCTTGGAAAAATTTGACATTTTTGCTTAACACACAGAATTAGTGAAAACGAGCCCTCTATAGCCAACCTTAAGAGGACACAAACAACAAGCGTTTTAATTAACTCCACATAAATTATAGCAAAAACCTGCTTTCTTAAAATAACATTTGTTTGCTAGCAGCAAGAGCAGCACTGTAAGCTGTTCCCTCTGAGATTCCCAAGCCACTATTTTTTTGCTGTATAATAGTTTTTTTATTTAAATGCGAGATCAGAAGAAAGAGACGGCTGCTGATGTTTGAGATACAGTGGAGATGTTTATAGGGTGCTCACAAGCCCAGGGCACATTGGATTGGATGCTAATAAAACATCTCTCTTAATGATATTCCACAGGGACACACACGTACATATGCACACACACACACACACACACACACACACACACACACACACACACACACACACACCGCTATTACTAGAGCCTCATCAGCTTTAAAGATGCTGGGCACACCAAAACTAACTTTATCTAGTTCTCACAAACATTGCTCCCTTGCATGGTCACTGTGGCTGCCTTTGTTTGAAAATATAGCTTATCCAAATTATAATTCCCTGCATATAATTACACTGTGAGGGCAGATCATATGTGACGCTTTATATGAGGGGTCAAATGTGGGGCCAGCGTTTATGTGTGTTGGCCACTGTGGTTCTGGTTTGGCAGGGACATGTTGCTGTAAGGGTGTGGCAGGGCGCGGATGACGCTCGCTCTTTTGCTGCAGTATCTGAGTTACGTTGTATGCGCTCCAGCCACCTGTGGAGTAGGCGTGGACTGCGTGAAAAAAGGCATGGAAAATAAAGCAATTATGCTATAACTGTAAGCCAATGATCATGAGACTTTTTATTTTGAAGGGGTGACTCAATGGAAGTATTATCGTAGCAAAATTATTTGCAAAAGTGTATCTCAATTGGTGCGTGTGTAATCCAATTCACCTGTGTGTGTACCAATGTGTGTGTCTGAACAATATATCAATCTATGTGTGTGTAATCAGATCTGAGTGTGTGTTTTCATTGTCTGTCCATATCATGACTTTTCTGTGTGTAATAAAAAAATGTGTGTGTGCGTATTCAGGTGTGTGAAGCAGGAACCCTCTATCTTTTTACATGGGACTTTAGTGACACTTCTGCCCTGACTGTCTCTACGGCGATTTTAACGTGTAAACTGATTTGTCTGTAACTAACCCTTGCCTAGTCTACGCCTTGCAGCCACTCACACTTGTGTTGGCGTTAAAGCCTAGAACATTGGACTTTTCATCACTCGCTGTAAATAAACGTTCATGTTTTAGCAGTAGCTTAGTTGTCAGAAGTATTTATGTATTCAAAAAGGTGATCATGTTATGGCATTGAGGTGGAAATGATCGCGTTTCCTCCGTCAGGGAGCAGTGCTCTCCCTTAGAAATAGGGCAACTTTGAGAAATGCTGTCATTCGAGAAGAATTAAGAGTAAAGCTGTTGCTTCTCCACATTGCCAAGTCAGATGAGGTGGTTTGGGAATCTGGTCACGATGCCTCCCCTGGGAGGTATTTAGGGCACGTCCGACCGGTAAGAAGCCACGGAGGAGACAGTCCCGCCCACCGATGGAGGAAACGCGATTATTTCGGTTTATATGTAATTACTGATGACTTAATACATGGCTGTCAAACTCTGGCTTGCGGGCCAAATTTGGCCCGCCGTGTAATTTCATTTGGCCCTTGAGGCATTATCAAATTAACATTAGAGCTGACTCGTCAGTATTTTACAGCGGCGGTGTTGCTATAACACTGCATTCACCACTAATATTCATACTTGCCAAACCTCCCGATTTTCCCGGGAGACTCACAAATTTCAGTGCCCCTGCAGAAAATTTCCAGGGGGCAACCATTCTCCCGAATTTCTCCCGATTTCCACCCGGACAACGATATTGGGACGTGCCTTAAAGGCTCTGCTTTAAACGTCCTGTACAACTCTTCGTCACGTCCGCTTTTCCTACATAGAAACAGCTTGCCGGCTCAGTCACATAATATATGCGGCTTATACATGCACTGACAAGGGAATGCAAGGCATACTTGGTCAACAACCATACAGGTCACACTGAGGGTGGCCGTATAAACAACTTTAACACTGCTACAAATATGCGCCACACTGTGAACCCACACCAAACAAGAATGACTAGTACATTTCAGGAGAACATCCGCACCGTAACACAACATAAACACAACATAACAAATACCCAGAACCCCTTTCAGCACTAGCTCTTCCGGGACGCTACAATATACACCCCTGCTACCACCAAACCCCGACCTCCTCAGGTTGCCTCAGTTCAAAGCGTGAGCCCCGACATTAATGAACTAGCATCCAAGAAAAGATGCCAGGTATCTGGCTTGGGCACATCAGATTAGATCAGTGTGTCGCAAACTGAGCAGTAAAAAGGCCTGAATGGTTGATTTATTGTTAGTTATTTTATTTTCAAATTTATTAGCCTGTGGTAAAAGTTTATTTGGATATTTACCTCAGAAAACTGCAAATAGAAAAGAGGCAGTCAATTTTTATTTAAATTTTATTTGATATGCCATTGATATTTTTTAATTATTATTATTATTTAAAACTCGATTTTGCATGTCACTATAAATGTATATAAGCCTTGCTTGTTCATTATTCAATGGAAAACTTGTTTGGGTCCCTATTAAAAGGTTAATTTGTTCAACCTTGGCCCGCGGCTTTGTTCAGTTTTAAATTTTGGCCCACTCTGTATTTGAGTTGGACACCCCTGACTTAATACAATACATAAATGCTTCCGACAACTAAGTTACTGCTAAATCATGAAATTTGTTTACAGCAAGTAACGAAAAGTCCATTGTTCTTAGCATCAACTCCAACACAAGTGTGGTGACTAGAAGGAAAGGCAAGGGGTGGTTACAGACAATTATTTTTACACGTTCAAATCGCTTTACAGAGAGACAAGTCGTACACGGCAGAAGTGTCACAAAAGCCACGTGTCAAAAGACAGCAAATAGAGGGTTCCTGCTTCACACACTTAAATATGGTCACAAACATTATTTTACACACGAGCTGATCGAAATACGGACAGACGGCTATTTTTTACACACAGACAAATCATAATACAGACAAACAACTTAAAATCAGCACACGAAGATCTGATTACACACACTAGAGATGCGCGGTTTGCGGTCCCATCGGGTCGGGCGGGTGACATGACGAAAAAATATATTTTAATTAGATTCGGGCGGGTGGCGTTTGAACCATTCGGAAATATTTGTTATATATGGTTCAGGGATCGGTATCCTTCACCATTCAAAGAGCCATTTATTACCCGTGACACAAAGCGAAGAAGACATCAGGAGACGTAAACATTCTCTAGAATGTCAGCCGGCAGTCAACCAGTTAATAAGTATTAAGGCGTGCTATGAAGCCATTGGCTTTGTCACCTTCTACAGCATGTACGATCGATCTGCTTGTCAGTCCAGCAACATGTTGTCTGTCAGACACTCGCACACGACTGCAAGGCATACTGAGTGACACAGAGTACACTAATGGTTGTGTATAAACAATTTTAACACTCTTAGTAATATGCGCCACGCTGTGAAGCCACACCAAACAAGAATGACAAACACATTTCGGGAGAACATCCTCACAGTAACACAACATAAACGCAACAGAACAAATACTCAGAATCCCATGTATCCCTGACTCTCCAGGGCTACATTATTCACAACAAATACCCAGCATTCTTTGCATCCATGAAACTTCCTGACTATTTTATACACCCTGCTAGCAGCAACCCCCCCTCTTCCCGTGCGTCGTTAAGGTGGGCGGGGTGGGGGGCACGGGGGTGTAAAATATATTCAGGAAGTGTCACGGATGCAGAGGATTCTGGGTGTTTGTTGTGTTGCGTTTATGTTGTGTTACTGTGAGGATGTTCTCCCGAAATGTGTTTGTCATTCTTGTTTGGTGTGGCTTCACAGCGTGGCGCATATAAGTAAGAGTGTTAAAATTGTTTATATCATAACCATCAGTGTACTCTGTATCACCCAGTATGCCTTTCAATCTTGTACGTGTGATTGCAGAAGCTGCACACAACATGTTGCTGGACTAACAATCGGTTTGTACATGTTGTTGAAGGTGACAAAGGCAATGGCTTCACAGCACGCCCTTATTCTTGTCATCAGGATGAACACCATTGGATATTCGCGAGAACGTTAGCGGCTCCCATTGTCTTCTTTACTCTGTGAAACGGGTTTAAATAGCTCTTTGAGTGGTAAAAGTGGCCGACCTCTGATGTATTTCAACGGGTGGGTGGCGGGCGGTTGCGGTTCTGATAAAATGTTGGTTCGGGTGGACGGCGGGTGGATGACGAATTTGGTGATGCGGTTGCGAATGATATTGCCTATCTGCGCATCTCTAACACACACACTTATTGATATACAGACACACATTAATTTTCCTGAGGGAACTCTCCTGAAGGAATCAATAAAGTACTATCTGCATTAGTACAAGCGGTGCATAACTGGCAAACTAGTCAATGGCGTTTTAAAATCGTGTTTTTATCACCTTCGACTTTTAGTAAAGGTTAAACTGTTTTTATCTTTTAACCTTTTTGAACAAGTCGTGCATGCTTTTATTTCAAGTCGCCTGGACTACTGCAATGCACTTTATGCTGGCATTAGCCAAAAAGCTCTCTCCCGGCTGCAGTTAGTCCAGAACGCGGCAGCACGACTTTTAACAGGGACCAGTAAACGCCAGCATATAACCCCAATTCTTAAGAGTTTGCACTGGCTGCTAGTTCATTTTAAAATTGATTTTAAAACATTGCTGTTTGTTTTTAAATCTTTACATGGACTGGCACCTCAATATATCTCGGACCTCATTCAAATTTACACTACCTCTGAGGTCCGAGAGCCAGTTCCAGCGCGTGGTGCCCAAGACCAGACTTAAAACCAGGGGAGACAGGGCCTTCTCTGTGGTCGGACCTAAACTCTGGAACACTCTGCCCCTCCATGTTCAAACTGCTTCCACAGTGGAGTGTTTTAAGTCTCGTCTTAAGACCCACTTTTATTCTTTGGCTTTTAACACTACGTGAGTTGTTTGGTCCTCTGTCCTCTGTTGTCCTCTGTGTTTTTATACTTTTTGATTTCTATTTTACTGTTTTAATTGATTTTACCCTTTAAAATTGTTTTAATCATAATTATTTTTATATTGTTTTTATATTTATTTATTTTTTGGTTTTATTCAGTTATTGGTGGAGCATAATATTGTTTTTAACATGGGTGTGCAGCACTTTGGAAACGTTCTTGTTGTTTAAATGTGCTATATAAATAAAGTGGATTGGATTGGATTGGAAACTGGATGTGACGCGCTCCCTGACTTTTTAATTGATCAAACGGCGGAGGGTGGGGCATCAAAATGAAAACAATAAAGATATTTAGAGGCTGTAAATTTTGAATAGAGCATACCCCGGCTGAACTACCGTTTCAAGTTATAAAGGTATTTGAAAAGAACATGTTTTATTGATACTTTTTGACGTATCAGGGCCATTTAATGATGACTTCACATGAAATTATTACATATGGCAACTTTAAACTTGATGTGCGCCGATTACCAGAAAATGTGTCCCTGCAATACTAATTAATTACCTCAGTTTTATCTAAAGTTCCATCTGAGTTTGTTTTAAAGGGCGCAAAGCACATTGGTGTAACTATCATCACACCGGTGTGTGACATGATCACTGTCTTAGCAATCTGCGCTGCCTTCTGCCGGTCAAAATAAACACTGTGATTAGCCTTCATTCACTTATGGTAACGAGATATATTATTTTATCATTACTCACATGCATTGCCACATTAAGATCGACAGCCCTGAGTTTGAATTATCAATACAACTTTTGTATTATATATTACAATGTGCAGATGTACCTCATGAAGTGGCCAGTCAGTGTATTTCAATTGTTTACTTTGAACACTGAAAGAATGAGGATGTGGTCAAACCTGTGAAAGACGAGTACAGATGCGTCCAGGGGAGGACGCTCCTGTGGTGTCCACGCTTGACAAATCATCCAGAGGCATGACAGTCCGTCTACCTGATGGGGTGTGTGGTCTGCGAGGGGACAGTGGTTTAAAGGAGGGGGAAACCGATGGGGGGACCTCACAGGGAGAAGGTGGCACAGAGATAGAGCGAGGCATCTCCACGGTGACGGTGAAGGACGAGGAGTCTGTAAAGTTGGGCCCTGTGTATACGGGCGCTGTGGGGCTGCCGTGACGGAACTGCTGCCTCTGCTGCCACTCATACAGCTGCCACACCATTCCCTCCTTGGTGGCCATGCGCTCGTCTGTGGACATGCGGAAATGGCTCAGTCGGTCGTGGGCGTATTTGTAGTCGCTGGGCAGGTTAAAGGTCGCTGAGGGAGAGTTGCTGCCAGACGGAAGGCGGGGAGACTTTGGTAATGACTGGCAGGAGGTGTCTGCTGTGCTCACTTTTACTTTTAAGGGAGGAGTTTGCCGTGGTAGGTTGAACTCTGCAGAGGGAGCACTGAAATAGAAAGAGAAACATGTAGTACTTACATTACCAACAGGCGAACCAGGTGGCCGATGAGGGGACGCCAAAGTGCAGAATGTAAAATGGTGCATTTTTTTTTTTTTTAATACAGACAAATATAGGCAAATAAAAGTGAATATATAATGCGCAGTCTTTACACCTAATTGGAACGTTTAAAAAATAAATAAATAAATAAAAGACTTAAACATACACTGTAAAAAAAATCTGTCAAATTAACGGTAAAATACCGGCAGCTGTGGTTGCCAGGAGTTGATCGTAAAAAATTATAAATAAATAAATAAATGATAAATGGGTTGTACTTGTATAGCGCTTTTCTACTTTCAAGGTACTCAAAGCGCTTTGACACTACCTCCACATTTACCCATTCACACACTGGGAGCTGCCATGCAAGGCGCCAACCAGCACCATCAGGAGCAAGGGTGAAGTGTCTTGCTCAGGACACAACGGACGTGACGAGGTTGGTACTAGGTGGGGATTGAACCAGGGACCCTCGGGTTGCGCACGGCCACTCTCCCAATACGCCACGCCGTCATCATCACAAAATTATCACGATGTATAGAACAATACGGTATATTGATGTTGAATCCATTAATTTTGCAGTAGATAACTGTTTTTACTTACGGTAAATTACTATGAAAAAAACTGATGTATCGTTAACCTGTTTACAAAAAAAACTATAGCATTTACGATAAAATATTGGCACCTGTGGTTGCCAGGAATTCACTGATCACAAATCTGCACCAATTTTAGTTTCGCCAATGTGATGATCCGTTGCCCGGATCATGTCACGTTTAGTTTGAGATTCCCTTAGTTGTTTAGTTCTGTTTCAGCGCCCCTGATTTTGAGTTCTTTTGTTGCATGGGGGCTGATTATTGTCACCTGCCTCTGGTTAGTGGTCGGGATGCTCACCTACTCCCAGTCACTAATCAGAGAGCTATTTATGCCTGCCTCACGCCACACTCTGGCTGGCTGTTATGTTTGCTTCACGCAACACGTTGGTTTCTTGCTCCTTGTTCCTGTGTTAGTTTTCTATATCTTCCCGGGAAAGCAGCACTTTCCTATGTTTTGTATTTTTGCCTAGTTTTTTTTACCTGCACACTGCTTCCGAATGTCCATCTGCATCTTGGGGAAACGAACAGCGCAAAACCATGCGACCCCATCATAACAGCCAATCAGCCTATACCCAGGTGCATGACTTTGGAGGTGTGAGGGGGTTGTGGAATACCCAGAGAGAACCCACCTAATTGCGGGGAGATCATGCTGATACCATACAGCCACTAGCCACTAACCACTAGCCCGGGAATCGGACCCAGGACCTTGGCACTGTGAGGTAAAAGCGTTAACCACTGTTACACCGTGCTGCACTGTCACCAAAATGCCTGTGTTTCTAAAACATGTGGGCCGTATTTGTAATCGTACAATGTTTCACTGGATGACTCACGACATGGCCTTCATCAACATGTTCCTTCAAGTGAGCTATTAAAAATTAGCCATAAATGCTAAGTATTTGTTAAATAGCTGCTTGCAACCAGTTTCAACTTTTATACTTTGATATATAATTACATTATATCATTATATATACTCACTATTTTAACAGGGAACAATAAAGAGTTTTAACATTGAAAATGTTGGTCGTGTAATTCAACTAAAATCTTCATTATTAACACATCTACAGATGTGTGTTTAAAGGCCTACTGAAACCCACTACTACCCAACACGCAGTCTGATAGTTTATACATCAATGATGAAATATTAACATTGCAACACATGCCAATACGGCCTTTTTAGTTTACTAAATTGCAATTTTAAATTTCCCGGGACTTTTTTCTTGAAAACGTCGCGTAATGATGACTTGTACGCGTGACGTCACGGGCTGTTATGTACACACACAGCTAAAAGTCGTCTGCTTTAACGGCATAATTACTAAGTATTTTGGACATCTGTGTTGCAGAATCTTTTGCAATTTCTTTATTTAATATTGGAGAAGTCAAAGTAGAAAGACGGAGTTGGGAAGCTTTAGCCTTTAGCCACACGAACACACGGTGATTCCTTGTTTAATATTCACGGACGTGAAACTTTAGTATGGATCAGAGCGAACATGGATCCCAACCGAATGTCAACCTGCAGGTTTCGGTGAGAAAATTGTGGTTAAAAAGTCGCCTCTTACCGGATATCATCTGAACATGTGGCTCCCGTACAGCTGCCGTCGACTTCCCTGAGACACTGCGCGTCAACACCCAGCCGTGGACGTACACTTCCGACTATCAGGTACTGTTAAACTCACTAAAACACTAGCAACACAATAGAAAGATTAGGGATTTCCCAGAATTATCTTAGAAAATGTGTCTAAAAACATATGAATCCGTCTCAATGCAACGCGATTGCAATCGCGTTTAGTTTTTTTTTAACTTGTTTTTTTTTTTTTTGTAGTCCGTCGCTATCAATATCCTCAAACACAAATCTTTCATCCTCGCTCAATTTAATGGGGAAATTGTTTTGTCGGTCTGAATAGCTGTTTTTGTTGGAGGTTCCCATTAAAATCAATGTGAATATATGAGGAGCCCTCAACATGTGACGTCATCGTCTGCGACTTCCGGTAGAGGCAGGGCTTTTCTCCAGTTGCGAACTTTATCGTGGTTGTTCTCTACTAAATCCTTTCAGCAAAAATACGGCAATATCGCAAAATGATCAAGTATGACACATAGAATGGACCTGCTATCCCCGTTTAAATAAGAAAATCTCATTTCAGTAGGCCTTTAAGTTTCTTACAGGGTAATAAAGCAGTAGCAGCAGACCCAATCACTGTTTCCATGCACTAAATTAGTCTGATTTCTCAAATAGTTAGTTTTGTGTATTTTCACACCTACCTGTAAAGTCCAAGTGTCCATGCACACACTCTAATGTGACCATTGGTCATAGGCCATGTGCACTAGGGTGCGCAAATTCAATTTTAGCGCAGGAAAAAGCATTGCTTTTACGGTTGACCTATGACCTTACACTAGGTATTGTTGATCCTTAAAACTTATTTTAAGTGATGTCCGCTGTATTATTGACACAGATTACAAATATTACATCTGTATTGCTATGTTGATGTTGAATAGTAGACAGCATCAATAAGGATCCTGGATTGCGCTACATCTAGTCACTACCAAGATTGTATCGGGGAGAATGCAAGTCTGATGTAAAGAAAGACCAGCGGTAGACTTTTTTCGAAATAATTTTGGTATGCAGAATCATAGAAAAAAAACTTTGAATGACTTGGAGTTTATTCAAAATGCTCTGTGGATTCATGGAAGGAGTTTTAAATCTGAAGGAAAAGACCGTTTTAATTCCACGACTGATACTGTTCCAGATGAAGTTTATTGTTCTGGACTGTCTTGCCAGTTGTGCAGAGAGCAGATCAGTTTGGAGTGCACAAATGCAGCATGAGAGGTTTGTGTAAGTTTTATTCATTCTGTTCCCCTTTAATATACCTGGTTCACTACTTTTCATCTCATTCGTATTTCGTTCAGGAGTCCCAATTAAGCCGGCATTTTACATTTCCTTAGCTACCTTAAAGAATTTAGTTTTATTTGTGCTATCAACGCACTTCAAAATGTTCTGTTCTTTTAATTTGTGAAGCAAATAAACAGTCTTCTTATTCATTACAATTGTTGCTTTTTTTATTGAATAGTATCTGCATCCATGTAATAACCTGCGTGTTGAGACTGACGCGTGCGCAAATACGTCCTCTCCGCTGCACACAACCACTCGAGAGAGGGGGGTCCCCATATACGTGGTCCCCTCCAAGGTTTCTCATTGTTCCTATTGGGTTGTGCAGTCGTTTGAGACACTGATTAAGGGCTATATAAATAATCTTTGATTGATGAGAGATCTGGTTTTCAATTACATAATCCAGGTGTGTTCGTCCGATTTTTCAAAAACCAAACACGATCGGACTAAAGTGGTTTGTAGGAGGTTTATTTAGAGCCAAATTATTTGAGAAATCTGACTATTTAGTGCATGGAAACGTACTGAATGTTACAATCCAACCACCTGAAGCTCAGCTTCAACAGATGCATGTGAATCTACCAAAGCTGCCCCCATTGATCCTGCGGACTGACCATACCATTTGACTGACAACGTAGGAACTGAATTACTTATACTGAAACTTCCCATTCCCTAAAAGAAATGACGGAAGAGGTTTCCACCAGCTCTACTTCCACTGACAATATTTTGTCTTCAGATTGCATTTATTTGTCTTGACATGTAAAATAAATAATTAGTAAATGTGTAATGCCGCATATGGACTGTTCTCTGGGGATTAGGGAGTAAACTTTTTCTAGGGAGGAAGGGGAGTCGGTGAGAATCCACTTTTGCCTGGGTGTCAAATGCCTGTTTTCTGGCAAAAAGTGCTACCCTTCGGATCACAATTCATGCACCTCCTGTAGATGCACATATGTAAGAAAGTGCTCCCCATTGAAATTCATTCACCCCCTTTATCTGTTCATGCGTATGAATACAAGGAATGCGTAGGCGTGCCCTGCCTGCATTGCAATATGCATCGACCAAACTTTTTATGCGAGTACATTTTACACTATACACCAACAAAAGATTACCGTATTTTTCGGTGTATAAGTCGCTTCAGAGTATAAGTTGCACCTGCTGAAAATGCACAATAAAGAAGGAAAAAAACATATATAAGTCACATTTTTTGGGGAAATTCATTCGATAAAACCCAACACCAAGAATAGACATTTGAAAGGCAATTTAAAATAAATAAAGAATAGTGAACAACAGGCTGAATAAGTATACATTATATGACGCATAAATAACCAACTGAGAAGGTGCCTGGTATGTTATCGTAACATATTATGGTAAGAGTCATTCAAATAACTATAACATTTAGAACATGCTATACGTTTACCAAACAATCTATACCTCGCCCCCCTCCACATCGGCGGGAAGTGGATGGACATAGTTCACACCTTCAGGTTTCTTGGCGTCTTCATCTCCACTGACATCTCCTGGTTAGAGAACGTCACTCACATCATCAAGAAGGCTCAGCAGAGCCTGAGAGTACTCAGGAAGCACAACCTCAATTCCAACTTGCTGCTGACCTTCTACCGCTCAGCCACTAAGAGCCGGCTGACCATACTGCATGACAGTATGGTATGGCAACTGCACCGTGGCAGACAGAGAGAGGCTGTAGGCTTGCAATGGCGGCTTAAAGGATCATCGACTGCCCTTTCCCCTTTCTGATGGTCATCTACACTTACCGCTGAATCAGCAGAGCCAAAGTAACAGCAAAGACAGCTCCCACCGGCTCTGACCTGTTTGACCTGCTGCCTTCAGGGAGGCGCTACAGATGCATTAAGGCTAGAACAATCCAACCCAAGAATAGTTTTTCACTCGAAGCAATAACAACCCTGAACTGACTTTTCACAGATCAATACCATCAATGCGCAATATTCTATGTGCATATGCAATATATTTATGTATTAAATATTTAATACTCATACTCAACATATTTAACTCAAGTTACCTCCACGTAACTATGCACCATAATTCTGTTTATGTTGCTCAAAAAGATTCATTATGTCTTATTGATATACTTTTCAAATGTTCTTGAAAACAATTAATATTTTCTGTTTTACATAAAAAGGTTTGTTTATATTGCATATATTTCTCGTGTTTTAAATATTTTCCTCAACATTTTCTTTTTTGCATGGATATTGGTAACGCTCTAATTTCATTGTACTGACGTATAATGACAATAAAAGCATCTTATTCTATTCTATTTTTGAAGTGAAGTGAAGTATATTTATATAGCGCTTTTCTCAAGTGACTCAAAGCGCTTTACAAAGTGACACCCAATATCTAAGTTACATTTAAACCAGTGTGGGTGGCACTGGGAGCAGGTGGGTAAAGTGTCTTGCCCAAGGACACAACGGCAGTGACTAGGATGGCACAAGCGGGAATCGAACCTGCAACCCTCAAGTTGCTGGCACGGCCACTCTACCAACCGGGCTATGCCGCCCTGTTGTTGTAAAAGCTGGACTGCGATCTGCCGTTTGAAAGAAGAAAAATGGCTCAAATACAAAGTGATTTAATGGCTATAATACAATCTAAATAACAGAATTATGAAACATAAAGTTGCACAGAACAATTGCAGTGCAGATGAGAAAAATACATTTAACTACAGTACATAGCACATATCAGTATGAAAAATATATGCATACAAATATTGTGCTTAAACTTATGAGATGTTATTATGGAGTGGATTCGATCTGACCATGCATCAACAAACTTTGTATATTTAACAGGTCTTTAAGTAGATAGTAATTTAGGTAGATGTTCGACATGGCTGTTATGATCCAAATGATTAGTAGAAAACTAAAACCTAATCAGCATTTTCGCATTCCTTGGATTCATATGCATGCGCAGATACAGGAGGCGCATGAATTCCAAAGGGGAGCACTCTTTGCCAGAACACAGGTACTAGCTGTAAAGACTCTTTAAAGGGGAACTGCACTTTTTTTTTTTGAAATTTTGCCCATTGCGAGACAAGAGCATTTTATTTTGCAGTGTTACATGTAAAATTCAGCTCATTTTAGGTGGCTAGCAATGCAGCTAATTGTAATCAATTCTATGTCTAACTCACTTTAAAAATGCATTCAAAAACCACCCACAATACTTCATGTAATGTTCCATAACCTGTATAATAACGAAGATGTAGCGACATTGTTGTTGTAAGGACGAACACAGAGGAACTCTTTTTCCAGCAGAGTAACATATCGGTAGGGATGATGTTCATAAAGAAATTATCGATGTCGATGCCATTATCGACTTCTCTTATCAAACCGATTCCTTATCGAATCCAGAGTGGTTATTGTGTGTGCACCTTGTGTGTGCACTGAGTTCCAAAAGCCGTAGATCAGGGGCGCTCACACTTTTTCTGCAGGCGAGCTACTTTTCAATTGACCAAGTCGAGGAGATCTACCTCATTCCTATTTATAATTTATATTTATTTATTTATGAAAGAGACATTTTTGTTAACAAGTTAATGGTGTTTAATGATAATACAAGCATGTTTAACACACATAGATTCCTTTCTTTCATGAAGACAAGAATATAAGTTGGTGTATTTGATTCTGATGACTTGCATTCATTGGAATTAGACAGTGGTGCTGATAACGTCCGCATTTTCAAATGGAGGAAAAAAAAAGTCCTCCTTTCTGTCCAATACCACATGAAAGTGGTTGGATTTGGCATCTCATTTGTCCAACTTGCATACTCGTTTTTAAACACTTTGTTATGAGAGTAGCATATGTGTGTGGCCCTTTAATGTCTGGCAGCAGGTGAGTGACGTCAGTGAGAGTGCGGGTGGGCAAGCAAGTGAGAAAGCGGTCGCTGAGGGCGGGGGAGAAATACATTGGCATCAAACTCCGTAGCTTGCTAGCTTGTGCACGCTAGCTTTCTGAGACTCTTAATTTGTTAGCACAGGCAGGATGAAACAGGTCTTTTATGGTGAAGACAGGAACTGTGCCGTCGGTCTTTAGAATTTTGACAGTAGGTACGGAGTCTCTAGAAATAAAATGTGTTTCTCTGCGTCCGCCCTGTTAGTGATTATTTTCTTAAATATGAGCTCGCAGCAGCCAGCGTCATCTCACAAGATCCTCGGGTGCCGAGAATGTCAAACAACTGACGAAAGTGAAGTCTTGGTATGATTGATGATTGCTCATTTTTATGTATATTTTTTAATGCATGGCTTGAGATCGACTGTCACACCCTCCGAGATCGACCAGTCGATCGCGATCGACGTAATGGGCAGCCCTGCCGTAGATGATGTGTGACTGGGCCAGCACGCTGTTTACATGGAGGAGAAGCGGACGTGACTGAGGACAGCATGCGCACGTTAAAGGGTGAAGGTTTCAGGTGAGAGAGGACGCTAAAGGCACGCCCCCCAATGAGCATTTAGTGCTGCTATATGCGTTGTAAATAAAAAAAAATGCAGACAGACAAATCACCAACATGGACGAGGTGCCGCTCACTTTTGACATCCCGGTGAAGCACCTTGGAGAAGAAGGGGACCAGCACGGTAGCGAATCCATACGCACAACAGGGCAAGAGACGTTGGCTTTTACTGTTGTGCTAGCTATAAGAGGGAATCTGGCGTATTTTATGGAGTACTTGTGCAGCTGTTCATTTCGGACACAGAAAATTATGAGTTTAATAGATTTGTGGATGAGGATTGATCAAAAAATGATGGAAGTAGATTGATAAATACTTAAACCAAACTCAGCTTTGCTCCTGCTGCCTTTTTAAAACCGCGTCCATGCATGCTAGCGTATGTTTAACCATGCCAGCGCCTCAAAATATGCTGCGCCTTATTTATGCCTTAAATACAGAAATAGCACCCGTAACTGACACGGCGCATTTTAATACGGTGCGCCCTATGGTCGCGAAAATATGGTATAGTGGCTTCGATAACGGGGACCGGTTCTCAAAAAGGGATTCGAATCCATGGAATCGGTTCTTTTCTTATCGAAGCATTGAGGGACTCGGTTTTCGAACGGAAATAAGTGTGTTGAGGAAATAAGTTCCTTGCAATGCTTTAAATGACTAAAATACAGTTAATATCAGAGATATTATGTATTATTATGAACGTGTCTGTCAATACATTATATACATACATACATACATACACACACATATATACATATATATATATATATATATATATATATATATATATATATATATATATATATATATATACATATATATATATATATATATATATATATATATACATATATATATATATCCATTGCTTTCCTCCTCTCTAAGGTTCTCATAATCATTATTGTCACAGACGTCCCACTGGATCATTATTGTCACCGATGTCCCACTGGGTGTGAGTTTTCCTTGCCCTTATGTGGGCCTACCGAGGATGTCGTGGTGGTTTGTGAAGCCCTTTGAGACACTAGTGATTTAGGGCTGTATAAGTAAACATTGATTGATTGATTGATATATATATATATATGTGTGTGTGTGTGTGTGTACTTGCAGTTTGTATAAAAAACGTTGATGGAGGGCTTTGAAGGTTACAACGGTGACTCCCATTAGCCGCATCTTTGAAGCGTTTTTATTCATCTTTAAAATCCTTCACATTTTTTTTTTTATATGTGTGTTCGTGTCACTCATTATGATTGTGAACAATAGACAATATTCCCAAAAAAGTGCAGTTCCTCTTTAACCCCAAGTTATTTATTTAGAAGCAGCCATGAGAAATGTGTCCACTAGAGGGTATCATTTACCTATATCATATTGCTTGCAGTGTTGATTCAAATTGAATATACAAACTTCAACTGACCTTTTTGGCGGGTCACCTTTCTGAACTTTGACCCAGTGCTCCACCTGGGCCAACGTATTCTTCCTCTGTGCATGTTTCTCTGTGTCACACCCCCTCTGGTACATCAGGTTTCCATTCGGTTCTGAATGCTGTGTACTTTGATGGCTGTTCCTTTTAGCCGCAGCGTCCACCAAGTTTGGAGACAGTCTCTCTCTGGGATCTGAAAGCCTGCCCCTTCCTTGGACCTCCAGCGCGTACCTCCCTTCGTCTGCGGGAGCCAGTCGGATACCATCATCACGTGAGTGTTCGCAGTCCGTCCTGAGAAAAGCTTCTGTCTGAGATATGCTATGGTTGACATGATTGGTCTGTAGAGGTGCCTGCTGTGGGTTCTTATCTGGCCTTTGCTTCTCTCTAAAAAGGAAAAAATATATATATTGGTTTTTGTTTTTGAATTTTAATCTATTCATCCATCTTATACTGCTTGTCTTGTTCCAAGCTGGAAAACTGCAGCCTACCTCAGCTGATTACCTGTCAATTACACAGCTGACATATTATACTATGGCCAATTAAAAGTATTTATTGAAAAAGACAGTGTGGCACATCCACAGAGAAGCTACAGTCGTGATCAAAAGTTTACATACAGTTGTAAAGAACATAATGTCATGGCTGTGTTGAGTTTCCAATAATTTCTACAACTCTTATTTATTTGTGATAGCGTGATTGGAGCATATACTGGTTGGTCACAAAAAACATTTATGAAGTTTGGTTCTTTTATGAATTTATTATGGGTCTACTGAAAATGTGACCAAATCTGCTTTGTCAAAAGTATACATACAGCAATGTTAATATTTGGTTACATGTCCCATGGCAAGTTTCACTGCAATAAGGGGCTTTTGGTAGGCGTGGTGTGGTTGATGATTTTAGGTTGTTCTGAAGAATTTGGAGGTAATCCTCCTTTTTCATTGACCCATTTAAAGCACCAGTTCCATTGGCAGCACAACAGGCCCAGAGCATAATACTACCACCATCATGCTTGACGGTAGGAATGGTATTCCTGGGATTAGAGGGCTCACCTTTTCTCCTTCAAACATATTGCTTGGTATTGTGCCCAAAAAGCACAATTTTTGTTTGGAGGAGAAAAGGTGAGGCCTTTAACCCCAGGAGCACCATCCCTACCGTCAAGCATGGTGGTGGTAGCATTATGCTCTGGGCCTGTTTTGCTGCCAATGGAACTGGTGCTTTAAATGGATCAATGAAAAGGGAGGATTACCTCCAAATTCTTCAGGACAACCTAAAATCATCAGTCCGGAGGTTGGTTCGTGGGCGCAGTTGGGTGTCCCAACAGGACAATGACCCCAAACACACACCAAAAGTGGTAAAGGAATGGTTAAATCATGCTAGAATGAAGGTTATTTGCTTAAATAATTCCATAGTATAATTCCACATACTGATATGCTAAAGGTGGTAAATGTTGTACGTGCATACAAATATTTTAAGTTAGTTTTACCTCTAAGGTTATATTTCTCCTCTTTAGTTGAGAATAATTATTGTAAATTAGAATTGTAAGGACATTCTTGGGTAGCAGGTTATAGTTTTCTTTGTACATCATTTTAGCTCTTAGCAATTTTACCAATTTGTTGAACTTCAATATTTTTGATTTAATAAATAAAGGTTTTTATGTTTTTTATATCCAATATTACGAATCAGTCAAACTGATCTATTTTGTAACACAGTTAGGGAATTAAGTGCACATTTGTAGTTATTTACCCGTATTTTTGCACAATAACTCATATGGTAACACGAGCGAGCAGAAGAAAATATGGAGTGATTTTTGGTCCAAAACATATTTTGCTTTGTTCATTATTTAAATATTTATTGTGATATTTTTTTACATGAGATTTCCAGTTAATTTTATCATCTCTTATTACACCCAAAAATCAAGTTTCTTTTACCCCTTTAATGTCTACTCTGTATAATAATATTTGTGTATGATGCTCTTTTGGTGTGCGTACATGGAAGAGAATGCAGTGTGTCAGGTTGGATGCAACATGAAGTTATGCTGAACGAAATGTGGCGGTAATTTTACTGTTGGCCTTGGCTTGCCATCAAAGTAGGCCTACGCGATATATAATATAGTAATATATATTACTATATATAATTATTTCGATGATGGTCCGTGCGGTTAAACTAGACATTTTAGCAGGGTAATACCAACAATCTGTCCCGATTCCCAACTAAAATATTGCTGCGTAACTTTACAAATCCATCCATCCATTTTCTACCGCTTATTCCCTTTGGGGTCGCGGGGGGCGCTGTGCCTATCTCAGCTACAATTGGGCGGAAGGCGGGGTACACCCTGGACAAGTCGCCACCTCATCGCAGGGCCAACACAGATAGACAGACAACATTCACACTCACATTCACACACTAGGGCCAATTTAGTGTTGCCAATCAACTTATCCCCAGGGGCATGTCTTTGGAAGTGGGAGGAAACCGGAGTACCTGGAGGGAACCCACGCAGTCACAGGGAGAACATGCAAACTCCACACAGAGAGATCCCGAGCCCGAGATTGAACCCAGGACTACTCAGGACCTTCGTATTGTGAGGCAGACGCACTAACCCCTCTTCAACCAACTTTACAAATACATTTGGCTAATCGACATCAATAAAATGTGGCATAATTACTTGGTAAACCATCTTGCAAGAAGCATAAACAAAAGAAACCTACAGCGTCGATTTCCATTTAAGTAAGATTATGATTCGGCTGCGTATCTGGCAACCTCAGTAATGGAGAGTGAGAGGGGACAACAGCATTTTGACCGTGATTGCAGTACAATATCTGGCCACATTACTACATATGGCCCCTTTAAAAGGGAGAACAGAATCACTCCAATTGCGTTTTTTATCCACTTCAACCAATCAATCAAATTAATCAACATATATTTAAATGGCATTTATATACGCAAGTTGCAACACGAAGTACTTTACACTAACTTACCCATCTGGTGTCTTTCGAGTTATTTTTCTTGCCCGGATGTGAGTTTAGATCAGGGGATTTTGTTAGAAGTCGGTGAAACCCTTTGAGACACTTGTGGTTATGGTCTAATTCAGGGGTTCCCAAACTATAGCCCACGGGCCATAGCCGGCCCGCCAGCGTTCGAGATCTGACCCGCGGGAAGTCCCAAGTATTTTTTTTATTTTTTAAATCTGTCCTTTTTAATCCATTTTCTACCACTTGTTGCTTCTTACTCTCAGAGTCTCCTAGCCGCTCAGGCCAATCACATTGTCTAAAAACGAATTTTCCAATCGATGACGTGATATCATATACATATATATATGTATATATATTAACCCAATGCGGCTCCCGGGTCAAAAATTTTGGGGACCCCTGGTCTACTTAAATAACAACTGTTTTTATTTATATATTAAAAAAATATATGTATATATTTAAAATATGTATATATAAGAATAAAAAAGTAGATATAAGAATAAAAAAGTAGATATAAGAATAAAAACAAATATTTTTTAAATGTTTTTCCTATTTATATATTGGAATATTAAATAGTAACATTAATAATAGTAATTAAAGCAATGAATAAAATAAAAAAAAATCATTAAAACATTATCACCAAAAAGGCTGATTAAAAAGTTGTGCCTTTAACATTTAAAAAAATATATATATCAATGGACCTACGATGGGGTAGTGACTTGTCCAGGGTGTACATCGCCTTCCGCCCGATTGTAGCTGAGATAGGCACCAGCGCCCCCCGCAACCCCAAAGGGAATAAGCGGTAGAAAATGGATGGATGGATGTATATCAATGGACACTAAAGTCCTCTGGCCTACTGTTCCACAGGCGAGGGTCATAGTGGCAAAATTTCGCCTCACCGTGGGTCTTTGTTTGGTATTCGGTACAGATAAATGTTTGGTGCTGGAGGCCTTCAGGATTTGTGGGGTTAATTTTATAAAAGCAGATCAGATAGATTAGGCGCAAGGCCATTATGACATTTAAAAACTAATGATGGAACTTTAAAATCTACGCTGAAGCAGACGGAGACCCCGTATAGCGACTTAAGAGGTGGTGTAACGTGGTCCTACCCTCTGGTCCTCGTCAACACGCGTGCGACTGAGTTTTGTAATGATTGTAGATTTAAGTTATTTTTTGGTGAGACCAGGGAGCAGAGCAACTAAACGACGGGAAATAAAAACATGCATTAACACTTCTGTGTTGGCCTGAAAGAGAATCAAACACATTTGGGCAATGTTTTTAAGATGATAAAAAAAATATTTTGTAACATTTTTGATACGTGCATAAAGTCAGCTTCATAGTCAAAAAAGACCCCAATATTTTGATATGTAATGTACTGCGTGTTTAAAATCTTGTAATTTAGGAAAAGTTTATCTTTCTGGCCCACTGTTTTGTCCTGGTTAAGCTTCCACATCCGTATGAGAAATTGAGAATGTATGTAAAATACTCCTTACCCAAAAAATGGCCAAAGGGATACATTGTGGTTGTTAATGCTCATGTATGAAACCAATGTTGCTTTGTCATCTTTGGAATCTTTTTTTTAATTCATAAAAATATGATTCAATGTAGCACACTCTGAATCAAAGGCAATGCTGATGAAAAAAAACAAAATTTTTCAAAACTTCTGATCATGATTGTAGTGGAATTAGAAGGTAAACAAAAGACCCTTCAGGTCCAAGGACATAGCAGGACAAGTGTGTAAGACACACCTCTGGGTGGCGCTGTTACACAGTCCATCAATTTAGCAGCGTCTTAGTGATTTCCATATAGTGTGGAGTCAGAAAATGAGCCAAAGACACAGCGACAGTGCACTTTGTGTCTTGGGCTGTAAAAAGACCCACTGCAGAGGAGTCAGGCTCATGTCCAGCTGGCAGTGTCTTTCAGGCTTCAGCTAGACCTGAGCAGATGCACCTCAGACATTAAAAAAGGCCTTGAACAGATGGCCAGAGCCTGACCTGCTATGGAAAAATACGAAAATAAATCCTGGGAAGGCAGAGAACATTTCAGTTATAAAATTATCAGTTTAGTTTGTAATGCAGAGGGGAAGATAACTTTTTTGAAATGCTGCTGTGACACCTAGTTTCTTTTTTATGATATGAAAACACCCTGATCACACAGATTGCTGTGCTTCATTATATTAATTTATACAGCTAAGAACCCAGCCAATATGAGAGGAGAGGGCTATTCTGTCCGCCGAGACTAACCTCTTAACGATGTGCGTCTGCTGCATCAGCGCCGCCTGGTTCATGGCCCGAATCCAACCATTCATGTCCTCCTGTGTGTCCGCGCTGAAGAAATACGTCCGCATGCCGCTGTGTTCTGCCTGCGAGCCAATTACAGAGTTCTTATTGTAAATGTAGGAGCGCATTCCTGTGTGGCTCGCCTATCAAAAACAGGGAGAGAGAGCGCAAAGTGATGTGAGAATCTCAAACAACAGAAATGACCCACAGTAAGCTTTGGGAATTGATTCTTAGTAATAATAATGATAGGTCATTAAATACACAAGAATGTGGTGGACAATCTGCATAGATTTCTGATAGAAAGTTGCTACAAGGCAAAAGGATTGTGAGCTTCTTTGTTAAAATAAGCATAATCGTGCATTAACGTGCTTATTTTGGTGATATAATCCTGATTTTGTCACAGTGGCTCCGCACCAAAAATAAAACACTGTGTCATATTAAACTATTAGTGCACTGGATGCCTAGCTCTTGCAGCTAAAATAACTCTTTAGAGCAGGCATAGTATCCCAAAGCTTTTCTGGAACACAATGTATTGCCAGAGCAGGGGTTAATTTATTATAACAAAGATTAATCCCAACATGAGAGACTTCTTTAGGGGGAATCAAACTAAATAACATTGCCTGAAGACCTGAAGTAGCAAAATGTTGATGGCCTGCAAGCTGAATTACATTATGTTATTGAAACACCTCAGTTGGGTGAGAGACGCTGCAAAAAACAGTTGACAAAGCCTCTTTTCAGAGAATATCAGAGATCAAAAACTACAAGGGAACAAGTGTGGATCGAGACAAATAGATAAATAAAAAAAATGAAGTAATGAAACCCATGATAATGATGATACAATGAACGATGAAGAGCATGACAGGACGAATACCAGAGTCGATGGGAGCATTGACTATTGTTCAGTTGCTCCGCCCACTGCTCGAACATGATTGGCTTACACTTTTTTTGTTCTGAGTTGCCACACATAAATTTGAAAGAAGATTTTAGGGTTGAACCCATTACCATATTCAGTAAATATAGCAAACACTGTCTGTTACTCCTGCACTGACACTGCAGTTTCCTGCTAATCCAATTTCCTTAAGTGCAGATCCAATATGAAATGTGTCACCATCTAAATGAGCTAAAACTGACAGCAACCCAAAGGTCTCTGGCATTGACCGTATGCACTGTATCTGCTTCACGACAACACTTAAATACACATTAAGGAATGCACCTTCTACACTTGGTAGAAGTCAAATGGGGTTGAGGATGATGATGCTGAATTAAAATCAAATACCTACAGTATCCATGCAAGACAGGAAGCTTGTGTGAACAGAGCTCTGTCCGCCCGCACGCGCACACGCCCCAGTCACAATGGAAGGCAATTGACCAACAAGGAATGAGAGAAAGACAGTGAGATGAGCAAAAATAACAAGATCCTCCATGGAGGAGATACTGTATGAAGCGCAAATGGCTTAGACTGAACCAAGGATGTCACCAAAGCATCACGAAAGGTTGAAGGTCACACTAGAAATGCATGGTCATAGATGACTACAATGTAGCGCAGTGGACATCAACTGGATTTCTGCATGCATTATAATAAGCAATTGGATGACAGTACAAAAACAATGTAAAGTTTAAAAGTCTTTCAGTCAAAGTTTTTTTCAGGAAATTTGACAAAAAATAAACAAAACACCTACAAAAACAGGACGAAATAGCAGCAAGTTCGGCATCTGTCAATTTGTTTTTCTTTATGTTGTCCTGTCCAGCTACTCAGGCAAATCATATTGTTGATGTACAGTAGATGACCATATTGGCTGTGCAGATTTACTTTGTTAGATACTTCTCTTGTTGCCTTATTTGTATTTGACTGAATTAAATTGATTTATATTACTATTTTGTGCAGGCGAGCCAGAGCAGGAGGGGATAGAAAGAGAAAAAAGAGAAGACGGAGGGGGAAATTGCGGGGACAAGAGGGGGATAAAACAAAGAGACAACAACAACAGCGAATAGGATATGTACAAATATGCAGGGTTTTTCTTGCGTTCAAAATTGCGCGACGGCCGCCTCCACCTAATTTTGTGCTGACCCCAATCAGTACGATATCGCTCAACACAGTGTAAAGCTCCGGCTGTGTTGATTGAGTGATTAATGTCCGTCTGCGGCAGCTATGTATTTTAACTGCAGTTGCAGAGTAGTGCCACTATAGAGGTGCCAAATCGACAGCAGTGCACCGGAAAGACCCGAAGCACCTATCAAAGAAGACACAGATCAAATCGTGTTGCGTCCCACTACTTTGTCCATAAATGATTTCCTTCGCGGAGGTGTGCACTGCTCACTAAACCTGCTGTTACACCTTTCCTGCTTGTCGGCTCCCAGACCGTGGTCGAGGAGCGCAGGGTAGGCATTCCTTCCAGGGCTGATATATTGTCGGGGGTAACACCCTCCACAGTTCCGCTCTTGAGGCGGAATGACCTGGCCATCGATTTGTTACAACATTGTCATTTTATTTATGTTTTTCACACAAAGCCATTCACCAAGCTACTAGCACTCCTGCACACTCACTGCTACCGCTCCGTCACCTCTCTCGCCCACTCACTCACGTCACTCACCAACCACACTACCGCCCAAACAACCAAGACAGAGCACCCACACCAGACAACACAGCTGTGCTCACACCACATCAAGTCACCAACACAAACCCCACAGTGCAAGGCAAGACCACATGGGCACGGACCCCGCCCAACAGGAAGTGAAACCCGCGTGACGCCACACAAAAAAATAATAAATACAAAAATAAAAAAATAATAAATAATTACATACTAATAAATGAATAAAAGCCCCACACCCTCAGCGAGGTCTCTGCCCGGGAATGGCAGTCCCCGCAGACTGTACCGGCCGAGGAGGCAATGAGGGCTGCGCCATACTCACGAACCCCAACTCCCCCATGCATGTGTATAAGGACCCCAGAGTTTCTACAGTGTAGTTAAAATTAGGAGATCAGCGGTTACAGCCGACCTACAGTCCCTATTGATGTGTGTACTGTAGCGTCTGATTGTGTATGCTTGTTGAAATTAATAATGCGACTAAAATTGGGGGACATCAAGGCCATGGTGGGTCCCAACCATGTCGAGCCCCCCAAACCCAAAGTGTCTAATATGCAGCTAAAATTTACGAATGGACAAGTAAGTGACAAGACAGGAGGACTGGAGCCCCATAGAGTCATCATCATCCCCCCGCCATGCCTCCCCACAGGGCAATCCCTCAAAGTTATATGTGTGTGTGTGTGTGTGTGTGTGTGTGTGTGTGTGTGTGTGTGTTATAAGTAGGAGGAGCACAGGGCCCGGACATACGCCCCCAGCAGCCCCCTGTCCATACAGGAGACAACCAAGAACTACGGCTAGGAGGCCAGCCACACCCACAGTCCATGACCCCGCAGGTATACCACATCAGTCAATATTCATTGTTGTTGTGTGTCTAAATTGGTATCACTGATAAGACAAAAAAGAAAATGCTAATAATTATTTATTGCCAAAAGCTCATTGAACATATACTTCTTTACATATTCTTGAGTCAACATTACAATAATCTACAATACAATGTCACCTAAAACCTCCTTATCATTATTAACACTGTTATTGTTTACTTTTGTGTTGTTGTGCATTTTGGCCGTGGGTTTGCATGCAGGTTGGTTTAGTCAATATAATACGGGGCATTTAAAAATACATGTAAATAAAGCAACATTAAAATTTGTGTTTTTAGAATTATTAGATCTTCATTACAAATCTCTCCGCTGTTATCTATTCACAACTTATTTTTGTGTCAGGATGACTAAGCAGTAAGCAGTGATGGAAATGTATCAGAATATGTATAATAAGCACTGATACAAGGTGACACAAGCTATTTTCATTCCGATTTACATATAATCTATGACTACCTGTGTGGTGACACTGCTGGTATAGGAACCATAATCTATCATTGATATTCCCAGCAGCGTGATTATCTTAAAACATACAGTCAATGCAGTATGATATTAAAGGGCAAATACAATCAACATTGGAGCAGTGGATTGGAACAGTGGCCTGCAGCTGCACAGTACAGTAGATCAAATATTCAGACACAGCAATGAAGATGAGAAGCTACAGTAAACAACACTGTCATTGGAACTAAAACAAATGAATGATTTTATAGGTGCAAAAAAAAACATGCACTAAAAATCTATCCTGCACAATATTTAAATAACACTCTACATCAACAATAAGACTGCATTGCAACACAATATACAGTATGAGAATACAAAAAACAATTATTTATTTTCCTGGCCATCGTAAAGTCTGCTCTGCTTAAAGGTCATATTCTAATTCATAAATAATCCTGCCTGGAATATGTAACTGCTTCCAATGCAGCAGAGGCAACCAACACTGGGGTCATCGGGAAAAAAGGTTAACGACCTAAGCCCGACCATCTGGAAGAACGCCTCAGAGCTCCTTCACTGCCATGCTAGCAATTTTTTTCCCACAATGTAAAACATACTGTAATGTGGATAAAGGGCTGACGAGTTGATTTTTTGGCATTCAAAGCAATGTAAAGTCATATACCATATGTTTTGGACTATAAGGCGCACCAGATTATAAGGCGCACACACTGTCAATGAACAAGCCTAGAAATATTGGTGTCTATTTAAAATGATAAATGGGTTGTACTTGTATAGCGCTTTTCTACCTTCAAGGTACTCAAAGCGCTTTTACCCATTCACACACACATTCACACACTGATAGAGGGAGCTGCCATGCAAGGCGCTAACCAGCACCCATCAGGAGCAAGGGTGAAGTGTCTTCCTCAAGGACACAACGGATGTGACGAGGTTGGTACTAGGTGGGGATTGAACCAGGGACCCTCGGTTTGCGCACGGCCACTCAACCACTGCGCCACGCTGTCCTATTTTCATACAAAAGGAACACCGGTAGGCTAATTAAAAAGGTCATATTAGGATTTTGTCTACATTTAAAACACTTCCTTCTGGTCTACATATGTAATGATGGTTCTTTGGTCAAAATGTTGCATAGATAATGTTTTACAGACCATTTTCAAGCCGCTTTCTGACCGTCTCTTCGGGATGCCCCATTTTGTGGGCAGTCTTAAATACGTGGCTCCACTTTTTCCAGTCATCTTTTGATTTAGGTTTAAGCGCTTTCATAGCGAGTCTACTGACAGAACTGTAAGCTGTAACAGAAAAGAAATGGCAACAGTGGAGGAAGAATTCCCCACAACAAAGGATAGAGAAAAAGAGGGAGCCTATTGACAATGGCACTGACTACATCGGCAGACATGCACAAACTTTTCAGACTTACGCAGATCTCAAATTCACATCAGCAGGTACGAATAGGTAAGAAAAGTTGGTTTTGCATAATAGAGCGAAACAAAACACCAGAAAACATGTCTTTTAATAAGTGCCATTTTGGAGTCCTCATACACACACCATAATAATACCCGTATGTTGACGCACCGTACATCTGACTATGGAAGCTATAATGCTCCGACAATCCAAGCGTTGCGGCTTTGTAGTTTACCAAAGTCGTACGAAAACATTTTGACGGATTTTTGTGGAACTTGTGTACTGATCTAGATTCTCAAGGAAACATCAAAGTTTTGGTCTTGCTTGCTTACGCTAGCGTTATTTATCGAACAGGCATTAACTTACAGTCCACACATGTCTCTAATGAGTGACTGCCATCCACTGGTTGCACTTATTACTAAACAATATACCACAACCAGAAAAAGCACAACAAGAACTACTAATACTTTTATAGAGCACACCAGCTTATAAAGCGTACTGTACTTGAGAAAATGGAACGATTTTAAGGATTTTTTGGTGCTTTATAGAAAAAAATCGGTAACCTATTTTTGTTTATAGCCACACTTTTTAAACCAAAGTATTATGGTTCATATTTTCAAGGACAGTGGCGCTTCTAAGGTAAAAAAAAACAAACTTCTGAGATGCTGGTTGACCTCCAATGTGTCAATCAATATTGGCATGTAAGTGTAAAAAGAAGTTAACAAAAGTTACAAGAACATTAAAAAATACTCAATAACCTAAATATACCTCCAAGTGGATGGATAGAAAGATACAAAGATAGTTAGATAGGTACAAACCCCAAAACCGGTGAAGATGGCAAGTTGTGTAAATTGTAAATACAAACCAAATACATTGATTTGTAAATCCTTTTCAAACTATATTCACTTGAATAGACTGCAAGGACAAGATACTTAACATTCAAACTGGAAAGCTTTGTTATTTTTTGCAAATGTTAGCTCATTTGGAATTTGATGCCTGCAACATGTTTCAAAAAAGCTAGCACAAGTGGCAAAAAAGACTGAGAAAGTTGAAGAATGCTCATCAAACACTTATTTGGAACATCCCACAGGGAACAGGCTAATTGGGAACAGGTTGGTACAATGAGTGGGTTTAAAAGGAGCTTTCATGAAATGCTCAGTCATTCACAAACAAGGATGGGGTGAGGGTCACCACTTTGTGAACAAATTTTCCAACAGTTTAAGAACAACATTTCTCAACAAGGCATTGTAAGGAATTTAGGGATTTCACCATCTAGGTCTGTAATATTATCAAAAGGTTAAGACAATCTGGAGAAATCACTGCACGTGAGTGATAATATTACGCATCTTCAATCCCTCAGGCGGTACTCAGTCAAAAAACGACATCAGCGTATAAAGGATCTCACCATATGGGCTCAGGAACACTTCAGAAAACCACTTTCAGTAACTACAGTTTGTCGTTACATCTGTAAGTGCAAGTTAAAACTCTACTATGCAAAGCAAAAGCCATTTATCAACAACACCCAGAAACGCTGCCGGCTTTGCTGGGCCCGAGTTCATCTAAGATGGACTGATGCACAGTGGAAAAGGGTTCTGTGGTCTGACGAGTCCACATTTCAAATTGTTTTTGGAAACTGTGGACATCGGGTCCTCCGGACCAAAGAGGAAAATAACGATCTGAATTGTTATAGGCGCAAACTTCAAAAACCAGCATCTGTGATGGTATGGGGGTGTATTAGTGCCCAAGGCATGGGTAACTTACACATCTGTGAAGACACCATGAATGCTGAAAGGTCCATACAGGTTTTGAAGCAACATATGCTGCCATCCAAGCAACGATATCATGGATGCCCCTGCTTATTTCAGCAAGACAATGCCAAGCTATGTGTTACAACAGCAAGGCTTCATAGTAAAAGAGTGTGTACTAGACTGGCCTGCCTGTAGTCCAGACCTCCCTCCCATTGAAAATGTGTGACGCAATATGAAGCCTAAAATACCACAAGGGAGACACCGCACTGTTGAACAACTTAAGCTGTACATCAAGCAAGAATTGGAAAGAATTCCACCTGAAAAACTTAAAAAATTGGTCTCCTCGGTTCCCAAACGTTTACTAAGTGTTGTTAAAAGGAAAGGCCTTGTAACACAGTGGAAAAAATGCCCCCATGCCAACTTTTTTGCAATGTGTTGCTGCCATTAAATTGTAAGTTAATGATTATTTGTAAAAAAAAAAAAAAGTTTCTCAGGTCGAACATTAAGTCTATTCAATTCAATATAAGTTGAATTCTGTTTTTATTTACGAATTACACTGCGTGCCAACTGTGATGGTTTTTGGGTTTTGTAGAAAGCTACATAGATAGATTTAACAAAACACTTAATTTTATCCATAACAAATCAGTAAATTAAATCAGCCACAAACACATCGTCTATAAACTTATAACGACATAACAAAATTGTCTTCAGTACAAACAGAACACAAAATCTCCTTAAATTTCCCAAAAATAACTAAAGTCTATAAACTATCTGTCAACAATTATAAAAACAAAATTCCACTTTTATCTGGGCTTTCACAAAACATTTAAGTGCTTGGATCACATCAGAGTTGCTACCCTTCGTCATTTGCTTCATCTTTGTGGTCCAAATTGCCAATTTGGCAGAACCATTAGATTGATAAACAGGTAAACCTCTGCTTTTAATTTTGAGGGAACTCCCCTGACGGAATCAATAAAGTACTATCTATCCCTGTATCTAGGTCTGGTGTCTCAAACTCAATTTATCTGGGGGACCTTGGATGCACAAACTGGGTGAGGCTGGGCCACAAGAAAATATTTCTTAAAAAAATCTAACATGCATGTTTTGATGAATTCACCTTCTATGAATGGCTTTCCTGCCCTAGCATCATACTTGCCAACCCTCACGATTTTTCCGGGAGACTCACGAATTTCAGTGTACCTCCCGACAATCTACCGGTGCAACTATTCTCCCAGATTTGTTCCAATTTTCACCCGGCCGACATTATTAAGAGGGTGAGATGACTGCACTGCCTTTAACGTCCTCTACAACAGTGGTTCTCAACCTTTTTTCAGTGATGTACCCCCTGTGAACATTTTTGGAATTCAAGTACCCCCTAATCTGAGCAAAGCATTTTTGGTTGCAAAAAAAGAGATAAAGAAGTAAAATACAGCACTATGTCATCAGTTTCTGATTCATTAAATAGTATAACAGTGCAACATATTGCTCATTTGTAGTGGTCTTTCTTGAACTATTTGGAAAAAAAGATATCAAAATAACTAAAAAACGTGTTGAAAAATAAACAAGTGATTTAATTATAAATAAAGATGTCTACACATAGAAGTAATCACCTGCGATGAGTTGGCGACTTGTCCAGGGTGTACACCGCCTTCCGCTCGATTGTAGCTGAGATAGGCCCCAGCGCCCCCGATGACCCCAAAGGGAATAAGCAGTATAAAATGGATGGATGGATAGAAGTAATCATGAACTTAAAGTGCCCTCTTTGGGGATTGTAATAGAGATCCACCTGGATTCATCAACTTAATTCTAAACATTTCTTCACAAAAAAATAAATCTTTAACATCAATATTTATGGAACTTGTCCATAAATAATCAAGCTGTCAACACTGAATATTGGATTGTTGTATTTTTTTTCCAAAGTTGCATTGAACAACCTGCATTCATATTTTGTTGAAGTATTATTCAATGAATATATTTATAAAGGATTTTTGAATTGCTCTTATTTTTAGAATATTTTTTAAAATCTCACGTAGCCCTCGGCATACCTTCAAGTAACCCGAGGGGTACGCATACCCCCATTTGAGAACTACTGCTCTACAACATGTTATCGCGCCCGCTTTTACATCACACAACCAGCGTTCCGGCTCAGTAACATGTTGTACGAAGCATGTGCAAATCTACGTAAATGACTTCAAGACATACTTGGTCAACAGGTCACACTGAGAGTGGCCGTATAAACAACTTTAACACTGTTACAAATATGCGCCACACTGTGAACCCACACCAAACAAGAATGACAAACACATTTCGGGAGAACATCCGCACCCTAACAAACCTTAAACACAATAGAAAAACTACCCAGTACACCTTGCAGCACTAACTCTCCCGGGCTAGAATATAAACCAACTCAACTGACGCAAGTCAGGGGGTGGGGGGTTTGGTAGTAGCGGGGGTGTATATTGTAGCCCGTAAGAGTTAGGGCTGCATGGGATTCTGGTTATTTGTTCTGTTGTGTTTATGTCGTGTTACAGTGCGGATGTTCTCCCAAAATGTGTTTGTCATTCTTGTTTGGTGTGGGTTCACAGTGTGGCACATATTTGTAACAGTGTTAAAGTTTTTTTTTACGGCCACCCTCAGTGTGACCTGTGTAGCTGTTGATCAAATATGTCTTGTAATTAGACACGTGCGTCTTACATAGCCAGATACAATATATAACTGGGCTTGCACGCTGTTTGTACAGGATGTCGGTGGCGCGAAAGGCAGTGTCATCATGGCACCCCCTGAATATTGTTGGTTGGGAAAAAATCGACAGGAATTCTAGAGGAAGAATCCCCTGAAATTCAGGGGTCTCCTGGGAAAATTGGGAGCTGTCAAGCGCCGTTCATGCGTTCATATTAAACTTGCGGGCTGCAATAGCATTAAATTGTCATATCAAGGTGCGGGCTGCAAAATAATGTCTCGCGGGCCGCAATTGGCCCGCGGGCTGCATGTTTGAGACCCCTGATCTAGGTAGACATGCAGATCGATGGATGAAGCTCAGTAAACAATCCATAATAAGATGATAACCTATAATCTTTAAAAATTCAGTCATTAACTAATCATAATTCATGAACACCTGCACACGATACGACAAAACAACATTGTTACCTTGAAAGCATATTTGCGGTTTATGTGGTCTTCTGGTGCAACTTGTGAGATGAGGTAACTGGGCAGAGGAATGCTACCAAGGACCGTCTCCTCGCGGCTATCTGGAGCAAAAACATAACACACACAAACAGGCGTCAGTGATTGGGCCCAAAACACTCAGAAAATCTGGAGTTTTTCCAAAATGTTTTATGATGTTTACAAGTGACCCAGGATTTACGAGTCGTGGGGAAAAGTTAGCGAGGCGTAATTTATGGGTGACAACTGTATGAGCGAAGCCATGTGGCGCCAGGAGAAGGCCTTTGGTTTATCTTTTATTCTGCATAAATAATGGAGGAGAGGGGCATATGCCATGATAACATCGCCACACATTCTCAACAAAGTACTGGTTGAGCAGAAAAGAAGGAAATGATGAGGTAAAAAATGTCTGAAAGTTTAATTAAAGCAGCAAGCAAGTGCTTGAATATCTGCCTCAAGTTATAATATTAAGTATTTTGCTAAAGCCACCATTTTATGCTCACCTTTGTAGTAAAACAAGCAGAAGTCGGACAAAACAAACCACTTTCGTTTCCAAAGTCGCATTCCAGAGCTGTCCTGGAAGTCACAATGAAACAAACATGATGGTTAGAAAGACAACAACGCAATTTGTTTGACATTTAACATATACATGTGCTCTTTATCATTACAAGAATAATATTTTGCAAAATGTTAGTTAAGGGGCCAAATTCCTCTCTTTTCAGCGGCTTTCATAGGAACAGTGGAACCCCATCAGTAAGTTATGTTTAAATAAAATACATTATATATGCTCCTGATAGTATATAAATTCACCGATTGAAAAAGGGGAATGGTGGATTGTAGGTGTAATAAAAGTTGATGGGCCTCTCACCTACACAGATCAATGAGCATCATTGGGTGTCAAAAAGTAAGAGGGCTTAACCATGTGACTGCTAACGTCACTTCCTACATCCACCGTAGGTGAAGCTTGTCAGAATGATTGACACAAAAGGGTGGGATCTAAATATGTTACTGTTTACAACTCTATCCTGTTTATGTTTAAGAGTAGGTGTTGTTTAAACAATCTTTATTTTTTTGTCTTACATCATTACATTTGATAATTTGTCTTTCACAATCACTAAGTTGAGGTTCGTAGGATACTAAACAGAATACTAACAACGCTTGGGGCCTGATCAACTAAGATCCAAATAACACGCACTAAACAGTGTCTGCAAACTAAACAATTGTGTGTACACTTAGTGGCCGTGTTGTGGGTGATACACAAAGTATGCGTGTAAAATTGATAACAAGTGCAAAAGTGGTGCGGTTTGCCCTGTTTAAGGAGGCACTCGTTTTCCTCCACATTCATGACAGCATATGGTCCAAACCGGTGTTACAAAAAAGTTTAATGAGAATGATTTGTAATGTTGGATATTGAGAACACAAAACCCTTTATGTATTGAATCAAAAACATTGAAATTCAATGACTTAATGCTTTTGCAATCAGCTAAAATGATGTACAAAGCAAACTATAACCTGCTGCCCAAGAATGTACAACAATTAATACCTTTAGCATATCAGTATGTGGAATTAAATTCTGGAATGGATTAAGCAAAGAAATCAAACAAAGCACTAATATAACTAAGTTTAAGAAAATGTTCAAACTACAGATGTTCAAAGTACAAAAAAAATGATTACCATAAATATATTGAACCTTTCCAAAAAAAAAAAGAGAGATAATTATTATTTATGTATTTAATATCTGTTCACTTATTTCAGGTATATTTATTTACAAACAGAGAACAAAGAAATTGTATAAAACTGCTATGATATGAAAAGGGTAGGATTATATAAGATCTGCTTCTTCCTACTCCTTTTTGGACGTGCTGTAATGAAACAAGTGGAAATATGTAATGCATGACATTGTAATTGTATTTTATGCATATTAGAAATAAACTTAACCGAACAGAATTGAACTGAACCAGTGTTTTTTTATATTGTGGAATTTGCAGCACATGCCACCTTTTCTCACCTTTTTTAGACAACATCAACTATTTTTAGCACATCGGATGTGTTGATGTTGATAGTGCATCTGGGTTGTTTCAGAAATGCATGCAATGCAAGAATCCAGTTGAGTAGAGTACAGTAATATTGCAGTAGATGCAATAATAATATAAAATTTAAAAAACACCGGCAGATACCACAACAATTTGAATTTGTTTTCATCAGCCTCTTAAGATATCCCGCAGCTATACAATTATATTACTGAATAGACCAGGGGCCACCAACGCAGTGCCCGCAGGCACCCGGTCGCCCGTAAGGACCAGATGAGTCGCCCGCTGGTCTGTTCTAAAAATAGCTCAAATAGCAGCTGTGGAGAGGCGGAGCCGACGGTCAGACAGAGAGGCAGGGCACGCTAGAGCCCGGCCCAAGATGGCGGCGGGGATGGCGCGCGAACAGCGAGACGGGGCGTGCCGGGAACGACGCCACAAACAAGATCAGGTGTGTGGATCGCGCACCTGTACACGATTAACGCATCTCCTCTTGCTGTATAAAAGGGGAGAAGGAAGAGCGAACGGGGCTGGTGATGGTGCGGAGTGAGAGCAACCCATACGATAAAGGAACGAGAGAGAGACGACAACACGAGCAGCAGCGCATGCAACCCAGAAGAGAGCGAGAGGCAGACGCAGACAACGGGAAGGCTGAAAAGCAACACGCAAGAGACTTTTGTTTATTGAAAAATAATAGAAGTCTAAAAGGGATGTCCTTCCTTGGTGGTCCATGGAAAGGGGGTTGGGGTGTAAGCGGGGCGTCGTTAAAAGGTGAGGAGTATATTTACCGCTAGATTCATAGATTCACCAAGTGAAGTATTTCATATGTATATATATATATATATATATATTTGTATATATATATATATATATATATATATATATATATATATATATATATATATAAAATAAATATTTGAATGTCAGTGTTTATTTATTTACACATTTACACACACATAACACCCATCTACTCATTGTTGAGTTGAGGGTTGAATATTCCATCGTTGTTTTTCTAACCATATGCATGTACACTAGATGGCAGTATTTTCTTGTTTAAGAGTGTCACAACACATTGTTGTTTGGCAGACGAACTGCTTTGGGTAGATGAATTCGGACAGCTGTTGTTGTGTGTTGTTTTACTTCGCCGGGAAAACGATAATGAAACTGCCTAACAATAAACCCACATAAGAAACCAAGAACTCGCCCTCGATCATTTTACAGTTATAACGTCATTGGGCAGACACGCTCTTTGTGCACGTCACTCAGGTCCGCATTGAGCTGGAGGAGGCGTGGCCTCCAGCTTCGCCTGAATTTCGGGAGATTTTCGGGAGAAAACTTGTCCCGGGAGGTTTTTATTATGATTAAAATTCTAAAAAAAAATATTTTGGCAAATGTAGAAAATCTGTAAAATCAAATTCAAATCTTATTTCAAAGTCTTTTGAATTTGTTTTAACATTTTTGTTCTGGAAAATCTAGAAGAAATAATGATTGGTCTTTGTTAGAAATATCGCTTGGTCCAATTTGTTATATATTCTAACAAAGTGCAGATTGGATTTTAACCTATTTAAAACATTTCATAAAAAATATATATTTATTGTGAGAAATCATTAAGATGATCAGTGTTTCCACAAAGATAAATATAATTAATTATTAATAATAACAAAGAGTTAAAGGTAAATTGAGCAAATTGGCTATTTCTGGCAATTTATTTAAGTGTGTATCAAACTGGTAGCCCTTCGCATTAATCAGTACCCAAGAAGTAGCTCTTGGTTTCAAAATGGTTGGTGGCCCCTGGAATAGACTTTAAGTCGAATATTTTTATTTCTGAAAGTCCAGATATGTTGACACACAAACGTAGGACGGATGATTTTCTATCCATTGTCTGTCTATGCAGCAAAATGGCTTCCTTTTTCACAGTTGTTTGTGCATACCTGTGCCAGTTTGCACGCACATATTAAACATTTTAAAATATAGACGCAAAAAAGCAGTCCGAAAAAAGATTTGGTCTTGATAAATCACATGTGCTCAATGATTATATTTGCATCTCCTCTTCTCAGTATTGTGGGCGTTCTAATAATCATCATATACTGTATGCTGGATATTCATGAAGACAGACAAATTAAATGGGTTGTACTTAAGAGACACAATCCTCTGTGCACAAGATTAGTAGATAATCTTTACATGTGCTATCAAGTTTGTACGTATTTTAATACACCAAACCCTCAGTAGATCAGACTCAGTCTCTTTCTTGGTCAACATACTCGGATTCCGTAAACTTCTCCTCGACACCGCCTACTGTGTTGTGATTGGTCAATGGCCGGCAAAATAAGGCCCCTTTAACTACAGTATTAAGCCCCGCAAAACCTTTTTGCATGTGTGTTTTTGTACACTCCAAACAAACAGTCTTGTGACTCTTCTCCCAACTTGTTATAAATTATGTACACGTTCATGATGTTAAAAGTTGATCCTGTCAGAAAGAGACAACAATTATTTGGGATTAACGTATCCTCATTAAGAAGTGGCTGTGTTGACTCATAACAAAAGCAAGTTGTTATATCAAAAAGGTCACCTGTTTGTACAGCCAGCCTCTCACTACCACGGGGATGTTGGGGTTTCGTTTAATAGCTTGATCCCTCTTGCCAAAACTGTGACATTTGCTTGAACCTCTGGATCCCTGCAAGGACAAATGAAGTTATTCTGCTAACAACAGAAGAACACTGCACGTACCTTTTGAAAAGATGTTGAAAAAAGAAAGATACAATTGCATTGCCTCACAGCGACTTGTGAAAATACCAAACTGTCAATCCCGAGGATGTGCACACCCATGTAAAAACAGGTGTATATTTTCAAACAAGGTCATTGTCTCATAATAAACTACATACATACACATTATAGTCTCTGGAATTAATTTATTTTTCTGCAGAAAGACTTGCCATTGTACACCTGGAATAACACATGAAATGCATAGACAAATACACATATTTGGCTTTTACGTCAATACAAGAGACAGAACTAATGACAACGCTTAATTAATGACATAAACAAAGTTATCTAGTACCAATTGAGGCAGAAATGTATGCAAATGCTGAAGTGAGAGAATCAATTGCCAAAATTTTGTGAACGCAAACCAGACGGCACTAAAGTGCCTGTCAACTATCTTTTTTGTATTATTTTTTTTGTTCAGACCAGAGTACTGGACTCCAAGTTTGAAAGCAGCCTAATAGAGTTTGTGTTTCATCCAAAATGTTGTCATCTCTAATGCTATTGTGTCTCAGAAATATCTTTTTTCCAGAGGATGTAAAACAGGGTTATTCAACTACATCATGAAGTGGGCCGCAGTTTCAAGAGCCAAACATCGAAATGTGGATGTTTTGTCAGAAAGTGTCTTCGCAGGTTATATTTCTTTGAGACTGCGGTTACTTAATGGCAAAGTAAATGCATTGGCTTTCCCACTGCATTGTCAATAAATTCCTTATTATGCCCTCGCTACTCGTTTCCAGTGTGTACAGCTAGTTTCCAATATGAAGAAAAAGAAGCTCCAGCTTTTGCTGAGCATTGATGCTCTTTCTTTTCAATTATTGTTCTTCCTTAATTTTATTTCTTAACACTTCTTTCTTCATGTAGGTCTGTAAGACTGAAAATATAAACATGAAATAAACATAACAAAAGTATAACGTCCATTATGTATTTTACATAAATAATCTCCATCGTGTATTTCACATAAATAAAATATAAGGTTTAGTGGTAATATATTCACAAAGTAATTTACAAATGTTTACGCGTGTAGAAATTACACAACATTCACACACCAACCATTGTATTTGACTTATCACTATTAGCGTTGTCACCCTCTACTGGTCAAATGTATTAAAGATGTTTGCTTATTACTCAGACAAAAGAACTGTCTATGGTTGTTGGTCCTAAATTGTATTGGAATAAAGAAAACAACAACGTAACGAAGATTACAAAAACATCATGAAGTCAGCAATATCAAGACAAAACAGACTAAATATCTTTTTGCACAAATTATATCTACTTCCAAACGTTTGACCAAGTTTTGTGATGAAGCTTACACGCTGGCATTTGTACCATTGTTGCTGCTTGTCTGGATCAATGTGTCCATGGCTTAAAAGGTCCGACATGAATCAATGTATGAAGCACTAACTCTGGGTAGAATAATCAAACTTTGTTGTCTAGTTGTTGTCAAAAGTCATATTTTTGAAATGTATTTAGATTTTTTTTCCAGGGTTGAATGAGTAGTCCTCTTCTATTCACCCCAATGCTGCTTCATTGTGACACATGTGCATCGCAGTTTCTCCCTGCGGGGTGAAGAGAGTACTGCATACATGATCAACTCTTGATTTAACGGTTTCATTAAGATTATTTAGGCGATGTTCGGCGGGCCGAATTAAAAGCTTTGCAGGGCCAGATGTGGCCCGCAGGCCGCCAATTGAATCGATCTGCCTCCCTGTTTGATTCACACTGTTTTCTAATCTTTAAACTAATACTTTTTTTTTTATCTACGTTGTAGCACTTTCAAATAGTTATAAATTGCAATGAATACCTAAGAAATATTCTATAATATTAAATAAAGATTTCATAACAGACATATTGAAGTTGTGTTACAATTTCCTAAAACACCTAGAAAAGGTGCTGGATACATGTGATGTTTTTTATGTTTTGTTTTTTTAATTAAATGAAGTCCTGTCTTCCGAATGTGTGACCTTTGATTAGTAACATATTTGTTTTAGTATGTAAAAAGCACTGTCAATAAAGCAGGTCCACAAGATGTGCCTAATGCTGTGTTGCAATCTAATCTCATTATGCTAAAAAACTTGGTCATTAATCACAATGAGATGGAGTCCTTAAAGTGTAATAAATCACGTTATGAATATTAGCATTTAGTCATCCAGAGGAGAAGAAAAAGGAGAAAAAAACAAAGGAAACATTGAGTCAAATTACAAAAAGAAAACAATCTGTAGGTCGTTTCATATGGCAATTTATCTTAAGTTCCGTTTTACAACCTTACAAATATTACAATATTGTATAACAATGTTAAACAATGCCAAAACATCAAATTATAAGGTTTATACATTTGGGTGTGAGCTTGAACACAGTTTTGAATGCTTCTAAATGCAATGTTTTAGAGTCTTTTTACATGCCCTTTGCTTGCAGGGTCCTTGTTCTCCACTCTTGACTGCTGCCTGTGTCTTTCCTTCTGGTTCCATTCCCAACTACCTGCTCTGATTTCTACATGATAAAAATATTTCCCTGTTTATTTGTCCACTAAATTTTACATGGGACTACTAACATCGGCCAGTACGAAGTTGAATTAGCTGCTACACTGCTGCTGAAAGACGGCGACCTTATTTCTTGGTTTTCTGAGATTCAAGATAAAGAAGGATACATTATCATTGTCATCTAATTGTGGAATGCAGTGAAATACAGTAAATGCTGGTAAAAGCAGCTTTTTTATGCAGCTTTGTATACATCTGAGAGTTGACAGGAATACCTAATGTTGTGATTAGTGAATCTTCATACTGAAACTGCTTATGAAATGTATTTTTCAACAGTGTCTGAAAAAAATGGTGGTGATTTTTTGCTCCAAGAACATTTTGCAGACACTCTCAATTTACCGGTCGATCTTTGTTTCCATCCTCACCTATGGTCATGAGCTTTGGTTTATGAGCGAAAGGACAAGATCACGGGTACCACCATACAGTGTGTGCTTTTTGTCTCAAATAAATGTAATAAAATGTTTGTTAATTAAATGCAAAAAATTCTCAATTTTATTGGTGCAATACATCTTTGGATAATTTGGACCAGTATTTTAGTTTAAAGCATCTTAATAATTGTATCAATAAGTACCTTCAAGTACATTATGCCTGTGTAAGATATATTTAAAAAGTTTTATTTTGTTAGCGCAGTAAGACCGGATGTGGTGCACTGCGCTCTTATTGTGAAGGTAGGAAGTGTGCTCTGCTGTTGTTCTTAGCTTGACAAGTAAATAGATGACTCACTTTAGATTGTTTCAAAAAAGAAAAAGAGAAATCCTCTCTATTGCCACCACTGTCCCGATTGTACATTGATGTTACATTGATGATGTCGTTCACAAAAACACAACAAGATGGGATGCGTTGTGGGTTTATGGCATGTTCTTGCTAGCTTCAGCTTCGGATTTAGTCGCTGTTTGAAATGGCTACTCGACATTGTTTAGTGTAGGACAGGGTGATTGAGTGTTTTGGAGATGAATAAGTGTCCCTGGACAAATTTTTTTCCCAAACAAATGTTAATTATCTGTACAATTTCACTTACATGTTTGTCAATTTCCCTAATATTCTGCATTTAACAGCTGATTCTGTTTAATTGGCCATCATATGACTTACTTTTTTGTTGAGTTAAGTAATTATGGGTTAGGCATACTAGCACTGTGTCAAATAAAAAGAAGAAAGCATGGTGACATCCCAAACTTCAAATATAAATGCTCTTTTTTTCACTAATTTGCTCCTCGTTGATTTCATCGTCACAAGCTCCGGAATTTGCATACACATTGCGTGGCCCATTAATCTTTTTTTTGTCGATTACTATATTTTCATAATCGTGAGAAGCCATCATTGAAGTTTAAATCAAAATTGTATTAATTGTCACGCCTGTAAAGCCTTGCTGTTTCATACAGCGGTCCAGTATTTATCCTATGACAAGGTCTTGGCCTTTGTTTATGAGCTGTGGAGGAATTTAAAGTGTCTGTCAAATGACAACGCTGCTTGCAAGTGATGAGTGGTGTGCAAGGCTGGCATATAGTCTTCATCATCTGAAAGAACTGAACACAAGAATCCATGGCCGAAATGAAAAACAGATAAAATAAATGGATTCTGTTCGAATGTGCAATTCTGTCAACATGTGGAGAGTGTCAATCTTGAAATGTTCACACTCACCAAGCAATCGCAAGATGTTAAGGCTGTTGTATTGTGTGAGACGATAATTAAACATTCAAAAACTGTCAAAGAGAAGACACACTTTTATTTCTCATCAGCCTCCACAGAAAGCATTAACTGGGTTAGGAACCCATGTAGCTTAGCATCAGTTGGTAAAAAGAACATAGCTTTACAGGTGCAGGAGGAACTAACTGAACTGAGACAAAATGGTGGTTTAAAGCTGAGCTTTACTGATCTACCTTTGGAAAGTTTTTAGTTGGCCACTACCTAGTAGTTACACATTCTGGCAAAGCTTTGTGGGTGTCTTTCTCAGATTCCTGCCAGGATATCAGCTCTGCGTTCATCCAAACAGGCCAAGGTTTTCACAGTGAGTGAGTACAAATATGAACGATTATAAAATACTTTTTCCTTGAGTTAATTTGATTTGTATTCCAAATACTATGATGATAATAACTTTATGTAGTCAAAATACGCTACAGAATTTCATTAACAATATTTTCTGCTGGTCGTGTGCGTTTTTTTCAATGAAAAAAGTGTGTCTTGGTTCAAAAAAAGTTGAAAAACACTGCTCTAGACAATGTGGAAGTGTGTTTAATGTAGATCAGAATCACAAAGGTCTGCTTTAAGGCTTTCCTACCTTTGACCCCGAGATGGCCTCCATTGCTCCCGTAGTCACAGCCTTGGTGGACTCTGTGACCATACCTGGATGTCTGTGATTGAACATATAGGACTCGATCCTTCTGTAGTAGAGAGAGAGAGGGGTGTAGAGGCTCAATTAACAGATACACCACACTCCTTTACACTTCCTCATACAATCTGCATTAAACAGTCCATTCTGGTAGAAATGATGAAATTACTTCATGACAACAGCGCACATTGAGGACATGTTGGGAGTAGAAACACCCGTGTGACACATGTGGTATTGTACATCGCCTTGATAACGTCAGAGGTTGTTGGAAATGAGTACACTATGTGATTTTTACTAAATAACAAATAGCATTGTCTGTTAAGTGCCGACAGGCTATATATCACACATTACAATTCAGAATGTTTCCTAAAGACGGAGGTTCCTAAATGAGCCCTCAAACATAACCCTGAAATGCAGGATTGATTTGTAGTGGTGGTTGTATGACATTGTTGCATCAGCCTTATTGGTTATTTACAGTTATGCTCCTATTATATAGTACACTGGTTATGCAAATATAAATCCAAGGTGGCATGAGAACAATGATGCCATCTAAAATGTACAAAACACCTTAAGTAAACTCATAAAGTCAGAATCATAATGTGAATGACATACAACAGTGTTCAACATTATTTAGAGGATTATAGGGACTTCCTCTTCAAACTTGCACTTTAAAATTGAATACCGCTAAGAAGAGGTCCGAGAGCCAGTTCCAGCTCGTGGTGCCCAAGACCAGACTTAAGACCAGGGGAGACAGGGCCTTCTCTGTGGTCGGCCCTAAGCTCTGGAACACTCTGCCCCTCCACGTTCAAACTGCTTCCACAGTGGAGTGTTTTAAGTCTCGTCTTAAGACCCACTTTTATTCTTTGGCTTTTAACACCACGTGAGTTGTGTGGTCCTCTGTTCTCTGTTGTCCTCTGTGTTTTTTATACACTTTGATTTCTATTTTACTGTTTTAATTGATTTTACCCTTTAAAATAGTTTTTAATCATATTTGTTTTTATATTGTTTTTATTGGTTTTATATTTATTTATTTTTTGTTTTTATTCAGTCATTGGTGGAGCATAATATATATATATATATACTTTTTTTATTTTATTTTATTTTATTTTACAATTGTTTTTAACATGGCTGTGCAGCACTTTGGAAACGTTATTGTTGTTTAAATGTGCTATATAAATAAAGTGGATTGGATTGGATTGGATTGGATTTAGCTGTCAAACCACAGCAATTGTCCTGCAAGCATCAACTTTGTTTGCCTCAAAAATCTCTCTGAAAATAAGAAAAATACTATATTACTTAGAACTATTAGGGCCAAAATTAAAAGAAACCGTGAGAATACTGTGAAAATAGAACCATTAAAATATAGGAAAATTATAAACGTAGGGGGGAAAATTGTCATGTCTGTTGATCATATTTTTGTTTGGCCATGTGCTGTTTGTTTTTTGGACACTCAGTTCCTGCTTTTTCACTCTTGTTTTGTCACCATAGCAACCATTAGTTTCACGTGTGTCACATTTGGAGTCCGCACCTGTTTTCACTGATCATGTCACTTATTTAAACTGAAAGTTGCCAGGAAGTCAGCCTGGCGACTTTACCTCTGTTCACTTCATGCCATGCTACCTCTACTCACTTCATGCCATGCTATCTCTGTTACTCATACTGTCCATAGTTTCCCTCCTGCCTATGCCACGTAAGTTTTTGTTTTTTTTAATGTCACAGTTATCGAGTTTTATTTCATGTCCATAGCTTTAGCCCATGTGCTAGTTAATTTTTTTCAAAGCTAAGTTTGTTCTTCCGCCTTGTGCACGCTTTTTGTTTGTTCATTTTGTTAGTGTTAAAATAAATGATGTCTTTACCTTCACGCCTTGCCCGCTCCAACTTTCCTTTGCCTTCCAGGAAAAAAAACCTCATAGTCCACGTTATGACAAAAATCCTATTTTGTAATAAGAAAAAAGTATATAGGTATTATATATGCATATAGTTATACAGAGAATAGAATACTAATGAGCATCACAAATAATTATACTAATAATAATAATAATGTATTTTTATTGTACATAATTTGTTGTTTGTTATAACACAATATTGCAATTGTATCAATAGAGAGACATTCAATATTAATATTGCTGGTGTCTAATGAAATTTTCACCTTGACACTAAAAAGTTATCGAAATTATTCTCTGCAATTGATCCATCACCCTTGATCACCCCCTGGGAAGAAATGTCTATTAAACATTGTGATTGTTTCTGCCTTTTTTTTTTTTTTTTTTTCTACATTGACAGGTTTGACATATACATTTTAATATACTGATAAAATGATAATAATGTCATTACCTTTAACCCCTTTCAGTTACATAAATACCATGATAAATCAAATATGTATTCCTTGAGACATAAGAACAATCACACGTGCTAGGTTGCCCACAAATGCGGTCCTCTCCAAGGTTCTCATAGTCCTCATTGTCACCGACGTCCCACTGGGTGTGAGTTTTCCTTGCCCTTATGTGGGCCTACCGAGGATGTCGTAGTGGTTTGTGTTGTGGTTTGTGCAGCCCTTTGAGACACTAGTGATTTAGGGCTATATAAATGAACATTGATTGATTGATTGATATTGTTTGTCAATCAAACCTGTGTTAACGGTTGCCTGTCTATGGCGGCCGTTTGCCAATAGTGGCCACAAAAATCTCCTCCATAGAGAAAAGTAGTGTTTTAAACTTTGTTTATAAGGGCCACCTGTTTAAAGTGGCCAGCGATATTTTTTTTACTCTGTTCAGTGGGCACTATCAGAACTTGTTATGATATGAATTGTTTTGTGCTTTCCTCTATAATTGTTTAAGTTTTCTTATCTGGCAGACAGGCAGCTTTGACAGACACGCCCTGCATTCTTTGTTGAGTAATATTTTTCATAAATAATCAAAACAAATGTACATTGACGAAGACGATAATTAGATAAACTGACATTTTAGACTACAAATAAAAACGAGACAAACGTGTTAGTAGAAATAAGTCCAATCATACCTAATTTCGACTTGTAGTTGGGTGAGACTGGTTTGGAATATATCCAATCACAGCTCTTAAACAGCACACACTTTTCTTTGTGAGAATATGTGTACACCTGGGAGAAATACAAGAGGACTCAAGTCGACAAAATGTACTGTAATTTTAGCTGCCTAAAATGTTGTGAAATGTTGTCAACTAAAACTAGGCTAAAACTAATTTAATTTAGATGACTAAAATATGACTAAAACTATAAAGCATCTTTGTCAAAAGACTATGAAAACTGCTGTCAAGATTAACACTTGCTCATTACTGCCGTGTCTTTGACGACCGTGCCACCCCAATCAGCTAAATATTTTTTTTAAATATTGAATACGCATTACTGTTATTTGTGTGGAATTGTTGTTGAATGTGATGTTATGTGCCAGCTGATATGCTAATTTATTTAAGTTGAAGCTGAACTCAACCACACATTCTTATTTTTTTTATTGTTGATTTTAGATACTAGACGGATATCGGACTTTGAGATAAATGCCAAATACCCTACAGACAGGAAGTGTAAAGACATGACAGAAGAGAATAAAGCAAATTCATTTGTTCTCAAGTTTTGATCGGCATTCTGTATGATGATGTAGTGGTGTAACAATATCAAAAATCACTGTATGATACCGTCACAATATTAAAAGGGTCCTATTATGCAAAACCAACTTTTCCTACTTGTTAGTACCTATTTGTGTATTTGGGATCCCCATAAGTCCAGAAAATTCGGAAACAAAACACGGAAACATGGCTGTGATATTTATAAAAAAATCTTGCCTTCTTCCAAATTTGCTTCGATCGTATCGTTTGGAATTTGAGAACTTAGTGGCGTATTTTGCCTTAGTTACGTCAGCAGATATCTCCATATACTGTATATATATAGTAAGGGTTTACTCGAAAAGCTTTGCACGACTGTAGGCCTGGAGGAGGGCTTAGGCCTCGGGAGAGTGGCCGTGCGCAACCCGAGGGTCCCTGGTTCAATCCCCGCGTAGTACCAACCTCGTCCCGTCCGTTACGTCCTGAGCAAGATACTTCACCCTTGCTCCTGATGGGTGCTGGTGAGCGCCTTTCATGGCAGCTCCCTCCATCAGTGTGTGAATGTGTGTGTGAATGGGTAAATATTGAAGGTAGAAAAAAGCGCTATACATGTACAACCCATTTAAATAAGTTTGCTCACAAAATACCGCATTCTCAAGAAACAATCAGAAGTACTTTGAAAATGGTCTATAAAACAATCTATGCAACATTTCAACCAAAGCAGCAGGAACCCCCTTGAAAACGAGATGCTGTATCTCAAGGGGCTATCCTAAATTAATTGAATTGAATAGTACCTGAGGTGGCGACTTGTCCAGGGTGTACCCCGCCTTCCGCCCGATTGTAGCTGAGATAGGCGCCAGCGCCCCCGCGACCCCAAAAGGGAATAAGCGGTAGAAAATCGATGGAGTACCATTATTTGTTTTTTTAGATCACAAGTAAATACATGCTTGTCTACTAATTCATCAGACCCATAAGAGACTCCAAATACGGCCAACTCAATAGCACCAGGAAAAAACAACACTAATGGGTGTACAATAAGTTCTCGGTTGATACTGTCACATGCCTGAGTGTTAGCATTAGAATTTTGAAACCGTATTATCCCCATATTTACAAGACCAAGTACTCCTGAACAACATCTTACAGTCCTACCTACCCAGCAACATTACTATTTATATTATCCAATTACAGACACTAAACAAAACTGTAAAGTAATGCAAATAATTAGGGATTTAACGATAACGGTACAATGATAAACCAAGGTAAAACTTCTTATGGTTAGTATTACTCTTTTCAATTAAAATGATCATAAAGCCGCACTTGCACAGACCGGTTACACTGCTCCTATACTTACCCAAATCTAATCTTGGATAAAACACATTGCTGTCTGAGCAACTACGTTATTCAATTGTGCAGATTGAACCTACATGCTGTGCATTTTATGTTCAGAGTGATCATTCTGTACTCAGAAAAATATGAGACAACAGGAAGTAATCTTAAGTTAAGTAATAATAATAATAATAATAATAATGGATTCGATTTTATATTGCGCTTCTCTATTACTAGACACTCAATGCGCTCACAGAGAAGTGTTAACTCATCATTCATTCACACCTGGTGATGGTAAGCTACATTTGTAGCCACAGCTGCCCTGGGGTAGACTGACAGAATCGAGGCTGCCAGTTTGCCCCTACCGCCCCTCCGACCACCAGCTATCATTCATTCATCATTTATTCACCAGTGTGAGCAGCACCGGGGGCAAGGGTGAAGTGTCCTGCCCAAGGACACAACGGCAGTGATTTGGATGTAAAGAGGTGGGGAGCGAACCTGCAACCCTCAGGTTTCTGAGAGTTGCAGGTTCCAACAAAGTTCAGTGTCTGAATAAGTAGTTTTTGAGTACATTCAATAATTTTGTGAAAGTAACGATAACCTAGTAATGACATTCTCATATTATAGACAGGTCAAAAAATCAAGATGTGCGCAAATTCAAAATGGCTGCCTACCTGCCTATCGTAGCTAACTGTCTACAGCGGCCAATTTTACTCTTTCCCTTGAGTGGTTGCTATAGAGAGGTTTGACTGTGCTTCAAGTATTGCGGTTTCACAATAATACTTTTTTTTTTTCTCCAAAGCATACGCTACAATTTTTCTGACCTAAATTAAACATTTTCTAGCATAAACATGTATAAATAAACTACAAATATTAATACTAAACTAGAATTGGCCACGAGAGGTGACCAAACCAATCAGGAATCCCTGTTAAGTATTGTGGCAACTGATTGGCTAAGCCCCAGTCAACATTACTATATTAGATTAAAAGAGTGTAAAGCTAACTGAAGGGTGTTATTTCATGTCTAGAGTGCTGTTATATTTTAGTAAAACTTATTTGGAAGGTTGTAAAAAAAATGTTTTATGCTCTCGCTATAAAATTGATTTATAATGAATGATTACTACTTTGTGGAAATTAATTTATCAATGGCATGTCCGGAACCAATTAACAGAGATAAACGAGGGACGACTGCATTTTGCTTATTCTTATATCCTTATATAGTGTGAGTTTGCAATGGTGCTGCAAAGTACTTCATCATACTGAGGTTACCTCGTTTATAAACGTACCTAGGTCAAAATAATTCAAAATCTGCAAGTACATAGATATGATCAAAATAATATCAATCTCACAGTGATTCCCGGGCCATTTTGAGAGTTAATGAGCTAGCCAGACACGTCATTGGGTGACGCAGCGGTAGGAACCACAGATTCCTTCCCCACCAACAAAAATGAAAACAATGCATACTCTCTGGGAGCCAACAACGCTTACTTTGGGAAAAATTATGATTAACAAAATTATATTTTTGATCCTGAATATAAGGGGGAGGAGCTAGTTTTAGAAGCTCTGCTAAACACTTAGCATCATGCAGCAGTATTGCTAAGTGTTAAACAAGAAATACAAACTACAAAGATAGTAAAATGATAACTTTGTGTGCGATGTCTGCTCTTACTTCGATGATGACTGATAGGATGTCCATATCTTCCCACTTAGATGAAGGATTAATCATGATGCACACGAAAGAACAAGGAAAAGTCTCCCTGCAGACACTGTCTTCGGTTGTGTGTGTTTGTCTCTATCTCCGGGTTTGAATTAAATGATGAACAATTTCTATATTTATGGCTAAATCTTCCTAATAGCCAGATTATAGGCGTGATTTATAATATAGAATAATTTCGACGAGCTGAGAGGCGATGATGCAGGAGCAGCCAAACATCGTGGCCAGCCAGCAGTAAAGCAGCAGAGGGCTACTGAGCTGTGTGCTATCAATCCGCCGCTCAAAAATAGTTTGTTTGTGTTACCACTTATAATAGCAACACAGCTACTACTTGGTTAATATACAGGTCACAATTTGTGTATAGAGTATTGTTGGTGGGTTTTGGGTGGTTATTTAAAGGATTTTTTGTGGGCGAAATAGAAAACCTCCATTGACTACATCAGTGGTTCTCAAATGGGGGTACACGTACCCCTGGGGGTACTTGAAGGTATGCCAAAGGGCACGTGAGATTTTTTTTTAATATTCTAAAAACAGCAACAATTAAAAAATCCTTTATAAATATATTCATTGAATAATACTTCAACAAAATTTTAATGTAAATTCATAAACTGTGAAAAGAAATGGAACAATGCAATATTCAGTGTTGACAGCTAGATTTTTTGTGGACATATTCCATAAATATTGATGTTAAAGATTTCTTTTTTGTGAAGAAATGTTAAGAATTAAGTTCATGAATCCAGATGGATCTCTATTAGAAATCCCCAAAAAGGGAACTTTAAGTTGATGATTACTTCTATGTGTAGAAATCTTTATTTATAATTGAATCACTTGTTTATTTTTCAACACGTTTTTAGTTATTTTTATATCTTTTTTTCCAAATAAATCAAGAAAGACCACTACAAATGAGCAATATTTTGCACTGTTATACAATTTAATAAATCAGAAACTGATGACATAGTGCTGTATTTTACTTCTTTATTTCTTTTTTCCAACCAAAAATGCTTTGCTCTGATTAGGGGGTACTTGAATCAAAAAAATGTTCACAGGGGGTACATCACTGAAAAAAGGTTGAGAACCACTGGACTACATAATAAGCAGAGTTTTTATATATTTATTTACGTCTTTTCTTTTTAAGGAAATTAAAATGTGAAAACTTTAACAATTGTGCCACCAGCAGTGTCCTAGCGCAGTGTTTTTCAACCTTTTTTGAGCCAAGGCACATTTTTTTGAGTTAACAGAGGCACACCACCAGCAGAAATCATTAAAAAAACGAAACTCAGTTTACAGTAAAAAGTCGTTGTCGCAATTGTTGGATATGACTTTAAAGCATAACCAAGCATGTATCACTATAGCTCTTGTCTCAAAGTAGGCGTAGTGTCACCACCTGTCACATCACACCCTGACTTATTTGGACTTTTTTGCTATTTTCTTGTGTGTGATCTTTTAGTCCTTGTCTTGCGCTCCTATTTTGGTAGATTTTTCTCAGATTTTTCCTGTAGCAGTTTCATGTCTTCCTTTGAGCAATATTTCCCGCATCTACTCTGTTATTATTCTTCATTGTGGGGACATTGTCATGTCATGTTCGGATGTACATTGTGGAAGCCATCTTTGCTCCACAGTAAGTCTTGGCTGATGTCCAGCATTCTGTTTTTGTTTACTTTGTAGCCAGTTCAGTTTTATTTTTGTTCTGCATAGCCTTCCCTAAGCTTCAATGCCTTCTCTTAGGGGCACTTACCTTTTGTTTATTTCTTATTTATGCATTAAATACCTTTTTACCTGCATACTTCCTCCAGTTGTATCAACATCTACAAAGCAATTAGCTACCTGCTGCCACCTACTGATATGGAAGAGTATTACACAGTTACTCCGCAGAGCTCTAGACAGCACCGACACTCAACAACAACACATCATTTGCAGTCTATAACTACTGGTTTGCTAAAAAAATATTTTTGACCCAAATAGGTGAAATTAGATAATCTCCCACAGCACACCAGACTGTATCTCACAGCACACTAGTACAGGTTTTTAGTGTGGTTTGCGAGCTGCACTAAAGCGAACCAACTGGCCCTCCAGCGAGTGGTTAAAACAGCAGGGAAAATTACAGGGAAAATACTCCCAAAGATAAGTGCCATGTACACTACTCGCTGTCCAACGCGACTCTAACATCTTGAAGGACAGGCACCACCCAGCACATGGCCTCTTCAACCTACTACCCTCTGGAAGAAGGTATAGATCTACTCGCGCCATGACCACCAGAATGTCTCACAGTCTGTATCCCCAGGCTGTCAGAATGCTACAGTAAATGAACAGCCTGCCTATTTACTGCCACTGTTCATCTTAATAACTCACTTTTCACTACCTCAATCATTTTTCCAACGACATATCACTCTTCAGACATCTGACTATTCACACCCCCTGACCCCCATCTCCCATTTCTTTACAATGTTACTGAAAACTACTGTCAACCTGCACATCAATGCACTTTCTAAGCCACTACACTAAGCTCCAACAAAATCTCGTTGACATGTATAACTTGTGTCTTATACCAACAACAATAAAGTAATTGAATAATCAATTGATTGATTGATTATGTCATGAAATGCAATAAAAAAAGAAAAACATATGAGTTCATGTTGTATATAAGGATTCTATAATCTTTGTGTATTTCCAGTATGACTGATCTTATGATATGGTCAGAGTGCAGAAGCGTTACTCCGGTGATGTAAATCGAGGGAAATTACCGAAGATGTTCGGAGAGGAATATTCAAAATGGCATTTGGTCCTGTTTAGACTGTATTTTTATATACTTTGTAGATTGTAAATACAATCAGGTATGATTTATGGATACAATGAAACATAATTAAGCATATGAAGTCAACCTGTTTTTCCACTCTACTGGTACTTTAAGTAAAAATGCCACATTCTACCATTAAGGTCTGGTGATAAGCATTGTGTGATTTATTTAACAACATAAAAGTAAACTGACATGAAATTGTTTTTTTTCTACAAATTTGAGTAAGGTCACAAAAGAAAGCATCCATTTCTGTAATAGTTCTGCCACTGACCCCTCTCCCTTTCTCAGTGAGGGGACAAGTATCACTCACTTTTAGCTCTTCCTGCAGTTAGAGATGTGAGCCAAGGAGTGGAGAAAGCCGATAACACAGTAAAATGTGTTGTTTTTATTTGTTTTATCTGTGCTTTGCTGCACGGCATCTTTTACAGGATGCCTCCTGTCATATGAAGGGGACAGTTTTATGTGACACTCCAAGTAGTTACCCCTACTGTCATTAGAATGGTTTCCCTGGAGATTTGTTGTAGTGTGTGCACTGAAGAGGGGCAATATTTTACATTGGTTGGTGTACCAGGGCATGTGTATCTACTGCAATAAAGGGGACTGGGTCATATTAAACGTCAATCTTTTAGGGCCATTGGTTTACCTGACAAGCTTGTTATCTATGTGGTAATCCAGAAGGAAGTCTTTAAGGCACGGCCATTCAACGGGGGCCCAGAGGCAAAATATAGCCCAGGAAAGACACCATACCAACTGGTGAGTGTATTTCAAAACTTGGAATAGAAAAAAATAGAAAATATACTCGAAAGCAAGTGTTATATAGTAGGTATATAGTGTTGTATAGAGGAACTTGGACCACTGTACACACGATGGCAGTGCCTTGCATTGACATTTAAACCTTGTTAGCAAACATCGAACACTGGGGTTGAAACTTGTGATTTACATAACTGAGGCATTCCTAAAGGCACCCTTTTAAGTCCTCTACTTTTTGGCAATTTACTTTTTTTTTGAGGAATGTGATTTATGTAACTAGGGTGCAGTTGTAGCTTTTTTAATTCAGGCACAGTCAGTAGTCATTAGTTCAACGTCTTTAGTTATTAGGAGTGTAATGATGCATCTACTAAATCGGTCTATCAATTTATATTCCTACGGTTAGACTACACTGATCTGTGCTCAGCAAGTTAGCCTTCCAGAAGATACATATTGATTTTAAATCGTTTTAAAGGCAATCAATCAATTTTATCGACACTATGGAGTTTACAGTTACGGCAGCACAATTACAATTACAGTAGCACAATCAAGCCACAAATGGGCGACTAACGTGGGGTCCAGTGCACCACAGTGCACCACAGTTTTTTCTGCTTGCATCACGCAAGGTGACGTCAATGTTCGGCCCTCGAGAGCCACATACCACACCGTGATTGGTAGATACTTTCAGCTCCTCACACAACGCTGTCCAGCGCCATTCATATAAAACTTGTGGGCCGCACTAACATTAAACTTTCATATTAAGGTGGGGGCCACAATTGGCCCGATGGCCGCGTGTTTGAGACCAGTGCTCTACAAAGACAGCCCTTGCAAAAATTACTAACAATCGTTTGCTAACTATGGATGCTGATGCGTTATCGATGTTGTTGCTACTCGATCTTAACGCTGCTTTCGATACCGCCGATCATAAGATCTATTAGAATGTATCAAATCTTGGTTTCTATCTTATTGAAAGGATGCAGTGCGTCTCCTATAACAATGTGACCTCGGAGTATGTTAAGGTAAAGTGCGGAGTTACCCAGGGTTCGGTTCTTGGCCGTGCACTCTTCAGCATCTACATGCTGCCGCTAAGTGACATCATATGTAAATACGGTGTTAGCTTTCACTGTTAAGCTGATGACACACAAATCTACATGCCCCTAAAGTTAACCAACACGCCGGATTGTAGTCACCTGGAGGCGTGTCTAAATAAAATTAAACAATGGATGTCCAGCAATTGTTTGTATCTTAACGCTAAGAAAAAAGAAATGCTTATTATCAGTCCTGCTAAAAACCGGCACCTATTTAATAATACCACCTTAACATTTGACAACCAAACAATTACATATAGCGATTGGGTAAAAATCTCAGTATTATCTTTGACCCAACCCATTAAAGGAGCCATAAGTAATATTTTCATGTCAAGTCATCATTTAATGGTCCTGATATGTCAAAAGGCATTAATAAATCTTGTTCTTTTCAAAGCAAAGCTGGGATATCCTCATTTTAAAATTTGACTTACAGCCCCGAAATCTTATTATTGTTTTAATTTTGATGTCCCGCCCTCCATCGTTTGACCAATTAGAAAGTCTTTGAATATGTCACATCCAAGTTGCCAGTTACGCACTGACATCTTCGTCTCGCTGCCACTGGTAAAGTTACTAAATATGTCAGACCTTAGTTGATCTAAAAGTTAAAAATGTCAACTTATTCATGACAGAGCCAGGAACAAAAGGACGATTTGTATCAGGGATGCCTTTGAAAGATGGAGATGATTGAAGGCGGAGAAGATTTTTCATCAAACGGCAAATTTGCTAAAATCCTCCTTGAGTAAGGCATTTACATTTTCTTATTACTTGTAATAAATAGAAATGGACATTTTGTATGTAAACTATATTGTCCAATACAGTCTATGATCTTGTCTAACAATGCTAGTATGTCTGTGCAACGAATGGTTAGCATGCTAGCCCGGTCAATAACACATCAAACATATTGGCTAACGGGGAAAACATATGCCCGTTAGCCTTTATGTCGATGTGTCATCCAACTGAAAGGGCAACATATATTTTCGATAAATAAAACCTATGTGGATATGGTTAGTGTCAGTCCCTATTTCGTTCTCAATATGCTGATGCGCTGAGGAAATGGGTACTAACATTAGCACGACTGTCATCAGGGCAATGTGAAACGTAGGGAGACAGCCAAATCACATGATAAAATAATTCCTCATTCTTGTTTGCATATTGTGGACTACACGTACCAAGTTACTGTATTTCCTTGAACTGCCGCATGGCATATAGTATGCGCCTGCCTTGAATTACTGCCGGGTCAAACTCGCTTCGGAAAATAATCAGTGCATGCTTAGTATTACCGCCTGTTCAAACTCGTGACGTCACGAGTGACACTTCCCCTGTCATTATTTTCAAAATGGAGGAGGCTGATTTCAATACCGGTAATTTGAAATCGCATAAAGGGAAGAAAATTAAGAGTTATTCAGTAGGATTTAAGGTCAAAGCTTTCATCACACTCAATTTTTTACTGCATGTGAGAAGAGGTTTTAAAATAATTAGCGCATGCTTACTTTTACCGCATGCCTTTGGTAAGCGCAGGAGTGCGAAGAGGTTTTAAATTAATTAGCGCCCCGGCGGCAATTCAAGGGAATACGGTGTATAGCAATCTGAAACGTTTGAAACAGTAGCCAATAGGCATACCTTGGTAAAAATGTTGCCTCTTTAGTTTTTGGCGTACATTAGGCTGCTAAGTATGCTCTACTTAATTTCTCCAGGATGACCATTGCTAGCGTTGGTTGTAGTTCGTTTAATCTTTGTTTTCTGATAGTACTAACAATAACCATGTAATTGTCATTTGTTGTGATACTGTATGTAGGCATGACATACTTCTTCTTCAAAATAGCCTAATTTCTGTGTAACATGTGTTGGTTAGAGATTTGTTATTGACACAACGCTTGTCTATTCAGCTATTATGGTCCCAGCACCTCAACCCCTAGTAAGAGGTAGTGGAAGTTTGAAGTTCCTTGGAGTAGCCCAGTCGATCAAGCTGGTTTCGGCTGCGTATATGGCAACCTCAGTCAGGGAGAGAGGGAGAAGACTACACAATTTTGACAGTGATTTCAGTACCCTTTCTGGCCATATTTTAACATATGGCTCCTTTCAGAGTGTTGCTAAAACAGCCTTTTTTCATATTTGTAAAATCGCAAAAAAAAATTCCCATTTTGTCCACCACCGACTGGAGATCATTAGGTCTCGTCTCGATCCCTATAACGTATTATTTTCGGGTCTCACTATGTCTAGCATTTAAAGATTACAGTTGATACAAAATGTGGCTGCTAGACTTTTGACAAGAACAAGAAAGTTTGATCACATTACGCCTGTACTGGCTCACCTGCACTGGCTTCCTGTGCACTTAAGATGTGACTTTAAGGTTTTACTACTTACGTATAAAATACTACACGGTCTAGCTCCATCCTATCTTGCTGATTGTATTGTACCATATCTCCACACTAGAAATCTGTGTTTTAAAGAACTCCGGCTTATTAGTGATTCCTAGAGCCCAAAAAAAGTCAACAGGCTTTAGAGCGCTTTCTTTTTAGGCTCCAGTACTTAGGAATGGCCTACCAGTCAGTTACAGATGCTACCTCATTAGAAATGTTTAAGTCCCATCTTAAAACTAATTTGTATACTCTAGCCTTTAAATAGACCCCTTTCTAGACCAGTTGATCTGTTGGCCCTATGTTCTACTCTGCCCCCCTCTCCTGCATGAAGAGGTTTTTAGGTGACCACGGATCAGCCTCCATGGAGGACGCGTTAGCTGTTCAAAATCGGGACCCAGGGTGGACCACTCCTCTTTGCATCAGTTAGTGACGTCTCTATGTGTCTACATGCAAGAAGATCCCCCTGCTGACCCCACTATGGACTGGACTCTCACATTATTCACTGTTTCTACTCGGCATCCATTGCACCGGTCACTCAAGGGGCGATCCCCACATCTGCGTTCCCTTCCAAGGTTTCTCGTTGTTCTCATTTGATTGAGTATTTTCTTGCCCCAATGTGGGATCTGAACATAGGATGTTGTTGTGGCTTGTGCAGCCCTTTGAGACATTTGTGATTGCGGGCTGTATAAGCAAACTTTGATGGACTGATTAATTGATTGATACTCAAGTATGTCTGCCCATCTGTGGCGTCATTGCCAACAGTCATCAAAAAAAAGAATTGCGGATACCTATAGTGGCCAAGAAAAGTCTCAACAAATGCAAACGCCACAAGACAATAACAAAGCCACAACACAACAAATTGCAGCTACAGTACGTTTGCAAAAGCCATAACAAATACAAACACCACAACACAACAAAAAGTCATAACAACTTTAATTCACAAAGGATGTGATAGACACAACAGAAGTGAGAGCGACCCAAATTTTATCAACAGATTTAGTGGTTGAAGCGGAGGGTTGAAAACGGTGCAAAGAACCTAGTATGTAAGTTTTATCAAAAAAGCAAAAAAAAGTTACTCACTAATAAAAAAGTGGTTACAATTCACTTACTTTTCAAACTTTATTAATTACACTGTTTTCAACTTTCCGCCTCAGCCATTGTAGTCCATCCACAAACTTGTCCGTTGTCACTTCCATTGCATCTTGATATTGTTGTTTTGGCTAATAGTCGTTGTGTTGTGGCTTTATGTTGTTGTATTTTGTCGTTTGTATTTGTTGTGGCTCTTCCAATTGTGGTAATGCCAAAAGTTCTTGTGTTATGGCGCTTGAATTTGTCGTGAGTTTTCTTGGCCACCTTAGCTATTTATCAAAATGAGACTAGTAGCAGGTCGAACTCATATAACTTATTTAACCTGAATAGATTTGTTTGCTCTTAATTTTTTAGGTATTGTTAAATTAACCTGAAGAGATGTTGGTTGCACTTTATTTTTGATAATATTGTATTACTTTTATTTTGAAAAACAACAGAAAAAGTAGTAGGTGAATCTACTGTTAAAATGTTGATTACTGTACTTCTATTGAAAATGTCTTCAATACTGAAAGTGTTTCCTCTTCTTAATTCAACCTAAACTGTTGGCTGCACTTTATTCAAATAAAATGTGAATGCATTGGTTAATTGTTGTTTACTTGCTTGTTTCTATCCATAATTCATTTTATACCTAATTCCAGAGGTATTGACTGGTGTCACATGACTTGGACTCGAGTCAAACTCGAGTCATGAATTTGATGACTTTAGACTCGACTTGACGAAATGTAAAGAGACCTGCAACTCGACTTAGACTTTAACATCAATGACTTGTGAGTTCACTTGAACTTGAGGCTTTTGACTTGACAAGACTTGCTACTTGCCCCCAAACCCAAAGATTAAAACGTTATTCAGGCACGCTCAGTATTTTTCATTGTGTATATGTGTGTCTGTCAGCCTGTGTGCTGTCAGTACAAAATCCAGTCAAATTACGTCCATGTTGTTTTCATCCCACAGCATTCATCCAATCACATTGCAGAACAACCAACGAAGAAGAGCTGTCAAACAACACGCCGGTGAGAAAAAAATTATACCAAAGATAGTTTCATTCGGGTATTAAAACTACGAGTTGGTCAACAAAAAACAAATTGCAGTATGCAAAACATGCGGTTCGAAGAATACAGACATTTCGTTGGACATTTGAAGTTGCACAAAAACGGTAAGTTTTGAATGTAAGTTAACGTTTATTGGCTAAGTAACGTAACTTTTATTTTTTGTGTAGTTAAATTAGTGAGCCTGTAAACTCACTGCTAACTAGGGTGTGGGAAAAAATCGATTCCAATACGTTGTGTGATTTTTTTTAATCGAGAATCGAATTGAAAAAAATCGATATATTTTCGAATCGTGACCCCAAGAACCGATATTGAATCGAATCGTGGGACAAGCAAAGATTTGCAGCCCTGCTGCTAACGTTATAATGTTATTGCAAACTTTGCAATCTGTTGCGTCCACTTCAGTCCATATGTGTCCCGTTTTAGCTAGCTTTCCAACTGCTGGTTGTTTACCTCACAACAGCCATGGTGGCATCATCGGGCACAAATGACTGACAGAGTCTTGGCCAATTTGGTCTTTTGCAAATGCAATGCAGCATAAGGACACTGACATCTAATCAGTACAACACTGTTTTTCATGTGTACGCACATATAAACACACATTGAGTATGAGATGAGATCAATGAGATAAGATAAGAACAGGATAGAAACTGCTGTGGAACTAGTTAAAATGACATATGCCATGGAAATACAATGATAACACTTTTGTACAAATAAGCAGAGGTGGGTAGTAACACGCTACAATTACTCCGTTTACATCTACTTGAGTAACTTTTGGGATAAATTGTACTTCTAAGAGTAGTTTTTATGCAACATGCTTTTACTTGAGTATATTTATAGAGAAGAAACACTACTTTTACTCCACTCTATTTATCTACAATCAGCTCGCTACTCGCTACTTTTTTTTTATCGATCTGTTAATGCACGCTTTGTTTGTTTTGATTTTGTCAGACAGACCTTCAAAGTAGGATCAACGCATGCCTGCGTTTCATGAAACACCAATCAAATGCAGTCACCGGTGATGTTGGACCAATCAAACAGAGCCAGGCGGTCACATGACCGTCACAGTTGAAAAACTTATTGGGGTGTTACCATTTAATGGTCAACTGTACGGAATATGTACTGTACTGTGCAATCTACTAATAAAAGTTTCAATCAACCAATCAAAGGTATAAAGGAAAAAAGACACTTTTTATTTCAACCGTACTTCCCGTCAAAAACAAAGACTGATCGCACAGTTCTTGTCTTCACAATAAAAGTGCCGCTCCAGCGCGCCTGTGCTAACAAAATAAGAGTCTCTGAAAGCCAGCGCAAACAAGCTAGCAAGCTACGGAGTTTGCCGCCAATGTATTTCTTGTAAAGTGTATAAAAACGAATATGGAAGCTGGACAAATAAGATTCCAAAAACCAACGACTTTCATGTGGTATTAGACAGAAAGGAGGAACTTTTTTTCTCCTCCATTTGAAAACGTGGACGTTATCAGCACTACTGTCTGATTCCAATCAATGCAAGTCATCACAATCAGGTAATACACCAACTTATATTCTTGTCTTCATGAAAGATAGGAATCTATGTGTTAAACATGCATGTATACTCATTTAAACACCTTTAACAAGTGAACAAAACCGGCAAAATAAATATACATAAATTATATACTGTATATATAAATGTATGTGTATATATATATGATATGTGTGTATGTATATGTATATATGAGGTAAATCACCTCGACTTGGTCATTTATTAAGTCATTAATTCACGTTGAAAAACTTATTGGGGTGTTACCATTTAGTGGTCAATTGTACAGAATATGTACTGTACTGTGCAATTTACTAATAAAAGTTTCGATCAATCAATCAATCAATGAATACCTACTGAGCCTATGGTGCTGTTAAGTTATTGTGGCTCAATTTGCCTTAATTGTTTTATTTTAATGTATTATTATTTAATATATATTATTGTTTTAGTTGCTTAAGAGATATTCCTGGCTCTGAATTTGCTCATTGCTATTTTTATGTTTTTGTGCATTATTTGTTGCCGTAATCATTAAACGAACAGGTTACTCGTCAGTTACTCAGTACTTGAGTAGTTTTTTTACAACATACTTTTTACTTTTACTCAAGTAAATATTTGGGCGACTACTCCTTACTTTTACTTGAGTAATACATCTCTAAAGTAACAGTACGCTTACTTGAGTACAATTTCTGGCTGCTCTACGCACCTCTGCAAACAAGTACAGTTGCACTTGCACTTGTTTTTACAAATGTGTTTATTCTGTAAAGGAATGAGTGAAATGTTTAAAATGACTGGTGCTTTTATGAAGTGCAATGTCAGCACAATTTTTTTTTACTGCAACTATAAATGTACTTGTTTTAATAAATAAATCCAATGTTTTAAAACCATATACAATCTGTGTAAACAAAATATATTAGTCTTTGGTTAAAAGGACTTGAAAGGACTCGAAACTCAAAATGCAGGACTTGGGACTTGCCTGTCTTGACTCAGGACTTGACTCGATACTTGAGGACAAAGACTTGAGACTTACTTATGACTTACAAAACAATGACTTGGTCCCACCACTGCCTAATTCCGTTATAAACTATAACAGAAATATAGGAAACTTCACCTGCAGTATCCAGTAGGTACTTCACAGTCACGCTGGTTGAACTTTTGGCTACAAAGTTAATGAAACGATTTCAACTCCCTGAATCAATTCGGATCGTATCATTCTAAATAAACTAATATCGTCCCAGAATCGTATCGCAACCTCATATTATGATTTGAATCGAATCGTTAAAACAAATCATTACACCCCTATTATTTATACAGGTGCTGTTCATATTATTAGAATACCATGAAAAAGTTGATTTATTTCAGTAATTATATTCAGAACGTGAAACTTACATATTATATCAATTCATTACACACATAGTGATATATTTGAAATGTTTATTTCTTTAAATTTTGATGATTAGTACTGACAATTACTGAAAATCCCAAATTCAGTATCTCAGAAAATTTGAATATTAGTTACGACTAGTACCAAAAAATATTTTTTAGAAATGTGGGCCAACTGAAAAGTATGAACATGGAAACTTTCAGCATGTACGTCAATCAATACTTAGTTGCAGCTCCTTTTGCCTGAATTGCTGCAGCAATACGGCGTGGCATGGAGTCCACCAGTCTGTTGCACTCCTCAGGTGTTATGAGAGCCCAGGTTGCTATAATAGTGGCCTTCAGCTCTTCAGCATTGTTGGGTCTGGCATCTCGCATCTTCCGCTTCACAATACCCCATAGGTTTTCTATGGGGTTAAGGTCAGGTGAGTTTGCAGGCCAATCATGAACAGGGATACCATGGTCCTTAAACCAGGTACTGGTAGATTTGGCACTGTGTGCAGGTGCCAAGTCATGTTGGGAAATGAAATCTTCACCTCCATAAAATTGGTCCGCTGCAGGCAGCATAAAGTATTCTAAAACTTCCTGGTAGACTGCTGCATTGACCGTAGACCTCAGGAAACACAGTGGACCAACACCAGCAGATGACATGGCACCCCAGACCATTACTAATTGTGGAAATTTGACACTGGACTTCAGGCAACGTGGATTCTGTGCCTCTCCTGTCTTCCTCCAGATTCTGGGACCTTGAGTTCAGAAGGAGATACAAAATTTACTTTCATCTGAAAACATAACTTTGGACCACTCAGCAGCAGTCCAGTCCTTTTTGTCTTGAGCCCAGGCGAGACGCTTTTGACGTTGTTTCTTATTCAAGAGTGGCACAAGGAATGCGACAGCTGAAGCCCATATCTTGCATATGTCGGTGCGTGGTGGTTCTTGAAGCACTGACTCCAGCTGCAGTCCACTCTTTGTGGATCTCCCCCACATTTTTGAATTAGTTTTGTTTGACAATCCTCTCCAGGGCGCGGTTATCCCACTTGCTTGTACACTTTTTTCTACCACATCTTTGTCTTCCCTTCGCCTATCTATTAATGTGCTTGGACACAGAGCTCTGGGAACATCCAACCTCTTTGGCAATGACCTATTGTGTCTTGCCCTCCTTCTTCAAAGTATCAATGGTCATCTTTTGGACAGTTGTCAAGTCAGCAGTCTTCCCCATGATTGTGTGTCATACAGAATCCAAACGAGAAACCATTTAAAGGCTTTTCCAGGTGTTTTGAGTTAGTTAGCTAATAAGAGTGTGGCACCAGGTGTCTTCAATATCTGACCTTTTCACCATATTCTAATTTTCTGAGATGTTGAATTTAGGGTTTTTATTGGTTGTCAGCTATAATCATCTCCTTTTTGGCAAAATAAACTTGAAATGTATCAGTCTGGAATGAATGTATACATTCTACAAGTTTGACTTTCTAAATAGAATTAATGAAATAAATCAACTTTTTCATGATATTCTAATAATAAGACAAGCACCTGTACATGTAGGAAACAAGATCCTCTCTTTTTCATCATTTGTGCATTTCAGCTGGTGGCCGACGAGTTCATTTCCAAAAACTTGTGAAGCTCACATTTTTACAGCAGATTCTTAAAAACACTACAGTGCTGTCATTAGCTGATCTTTGATTGCATTTTTTGCAGAATGTCCTTAAAAACAGCAGAAGGCTCCTGTAACTCTTGACAAAATAGACCAAACTCAAATGTTTACCATAAAGGACGCTGGTTGGTTGGTGTCAGTTCTCTACAATATACAAAGTATGAGTAATAGTGAAATAACAAGTCCAGTATCCTTGTCCTTAGGTTTTTGAAAATGTGGTCGTCAAAAAAATGTTGTGTTCTATCCTTGTTTTAAAGCAAAGTATAGACCCAAAAGCTGCCTTGAAGTGTTTTGAGTCTCGACCCTAAAGAAAACTGTCTTCCACGACAGGGGGCCATTTAATCACTCAAGAAACCTGCTTCCTACTCAAGATTAAGAATTGCTGGGTCACATCCAGCATTACGATTAAAGAGTCTTTATTCAATGTAACTCAGCAATAAGCCTTCAACTTGATCCTTTAGAGAGACCCTGGCTGCTCTTCTGATTCTTCTTTTAAAATTAGATAGACAAAGTCAAACGTTTTTTACTTGTTAAGACCACAGTTCGCTGAGGACACACTTTTAAAGACTTCATACACAATTTTTCAGTAGAATATTTCTGAGGGCAGAGATGACTGATGTTGTACAAGAGGACCAGCTGTTTAACAACCTATGTACTATAGTTCATCTCAAATGCTTTCAAGCATGCCTTTATGAACCTTGTTTTGTGCACCTGCAATAGGAAAGTGCATCCCCAAACTATTCCCACAAAACTGGAAGCAATGTTTGTCCAAAATGTTTTGTTGGTAAGACTCTGGGGAAATTAAGAGGTGTAGTGTAACTCCTAATTGATCAATTGATTAATTGGGGGGCATGTCCAATTACTGTTGTGCACATAGCGTGTGACGTCATTTATTCCGTGACAACATTTAAACAAAATATCTATAAGGAAAATTATCCCTGTTGTTCAAATGTTATTGTATGTTAGGAATAATACACACAGAAGCTAGTTCATGCAAACTAATACATTAGATTACATCCACTAAAAGGTATATGTAATCACCAGGGTTGGTTTGCCTGTCTATCTGTTGATTGGTTAGCTAGCAACTAGTACTGTCAAACAATTTATTTTTTTAAGCAGACTAATCACACTTTTACATTTTGAATAACCGCAAATAATTACAGTACATTACATATTTCAATTTACCTTTGAAAAAATACCACAATAATTTGACGGAAATTAAATTTTATTGTCTGAATGTAATGAGTCTCTTCAGTTATCTTTGCACTGATGTATGCATTGAGCTGATTACTAAGCGTACAACATCCTGCATACAGGTAACCAGCTGCTGTTAAGTTAAGTAACATGTTCAGTCAAACTAAAGTGTGCGATTGATCTAATTTCATACACAATTATATCAATAATAATTTGTAAAAGCATTTATTTGACAGTCCTATTAGCAACACAAAGTTATGGGAATATTTTTATGAAAATTTCAGAAAATGTCAGAAATGGGATAAAGATCAAGTGATTACATTTTGGGTGTGAATTTCTACTATCAAGCTGAAATTTTCTCTGTTTGTGTATGCTAGCAGCCCCACCTCCACCTACAGAGACAAAAGAGAGGTTAACAGACAAAGGGGGCTGACTCCGTTTATTTCATTTCGCTACAGAGCAGACACGCCCTGCTGCTGAGACCGATGCAAAGAGTGAACCCTTTTGCAGTCTGTTTGAATGCGGCAGATGGACAAAACAAACATGCGCAGACCTAAACATTTAATTTATGTTAGTTAGCAACATAACTCAAAATGTTACGGGCAGATTTGTATTAAACGTTCAGGAAATGTTAGCTATGGTACAAGGAACACGTGATTACATTTTGGTAGTGATACATATTACAGTCTGTTTTCAGGACTTTTTAAATGATATTTTACTAATGTGAGATAGATCCTCCCTGGTAGAGGTCTGCGCTCTCAGAGTGCTTTTCTAGGTAAAAAAAAGTACACACTGTGCTTGTAGTTAGTAATGTATAACTACATTATACTAATATTTTGTAATATGCATGTCTGCTCAGTAAAGTGGATAGTCTATAAAGCTATAGTTTTCATTACAGTTGCATATTTATCAATGTTTTGTTTTTTGTAGGCTTCACGGTGGCAGAGGGGTTAGTGCGTCTGCCTCACAATACGAAAGTCCTGCAGTCCTGGGTTCAATCTCAGGCTTGGGATCTTTCGGTGTGAAGTTTGCATGTTCTCCCCGTGAATGCGTGGGTTCCCTCCGGGTACTCCGGCTTCCTCCCACCTCCAAAGACATGCACCTGGGGATAGGTTGATTGGCAACGCTAAATTGGCCCTAATGTGTGAATGTGAGTGTGAATGTTGTCTGTCTATCTGTGTTGGCCCTTAAATGAGGTGGCGACTTGTCCAGGGTGTACACCGCCTTCCGCCCGATTGCAACTGAGATAGGCGCCAGTGCCCTCCGCCACCCCAAAAGGAAATAAGTAGTAGAAAATGGATGGATGGATGGATGTTTTTTTGTAATTGTACCACAGTATGTGGTACCTGTGATGCTCGTGTGAAAAGGTAAGGTGATGACCGTAGAGCCAAAAATGGGAACGTATTTAGAACACGTATGACCGTCAACATTTTTAAAGGCCTACTGAAACCCACTACTACCCACCACGCAGTCTGATAGTTTATATATCAATGATGAAATATTAACATTGCAACACATGCCAATACGGCCTTTTTAGTTTACTAAATTGCAATTTTAAATTTCCCGGGAGTTTCGTCTTGAAAACGTCGTGTAATAATGATGTGTGCGCAAGATGTCACGGATTTTTAGGAAGTATGAGCGCTACGCACACACACAGCTAAATGTAGTCTGCTTTAACGGCATAATTATACAGTATTTTGGACATCTGTGGTGCTGAATCTTTTGCAATTTGTTCAATTAATATTGGAGAAGTCAAAGTAGCAAGATGGAGTTGGGAAGCTTTAGCCTTTAGCCACACAAACACACGGTGATTCTTTGTTTAAAATTCACGGAGTTGAAACTTTACTATGGATCACAGGGGACATGGATCCGGACCGAATGTCAATCAGCAGGTTTCGGTGAGAAAATTGTGGTTAAAAAGTCCCCACTTACCGGATATCAGCTGAGCTTGCGCCTCCCGTACAGCTGCCGTCCACTTCCCCGAGACACTGCGCCTCAACACCCGGCCGTAGACGTACACTTCCGACTATCAGGTACTGTTAAACTCACTAAAACACTAGCAACACATTAGAAAAATAAGGAATTTCCCAGAATTATCCTAGTAAATGTCTCTAAAAACATATGAATCCGTCTCAATGCAAAGCGATTGCAATCGCGTTTTTTTTTGTTTTGTTTTGTTTTGGTTTTTTTCTAGTCCGTCGCTATCAATATCTTCAAACACAAATCTTTTATCCTCGCACAAATTAATGGGGAAATTGTCGTTTTCTCGGTCCGAATAGCACTTTTTGTTGGAGGCTCCCATTATAAACAATGTGAATATGTGAGGAGCCCCCACACGTGTGACGTCATCGTCTGCGACTTCCGGTAGAGGCAGGGCTTTTCTCCAGTTGCGAACTTTATCGTGGATGTTCTCTACTAAATCCTTTCGGCAAAAATATGGCAATATCGTCAAATGATCAAGTATGACACATAGAATGGACCTGCTATCTCCGTTTAAATAAGAAATCTCATTTCAGTAGGCCTTTGAAGCCCCCATGTTTCATAATGATGTTTTTGACCCGTAACGGATTAATAACATTTCCATTATTTCCTATTGTAAATATGTATTGCAAACTAATTGGAGGTCGCGCACTGTGCCAAAACAAATTGTGGCTCACCACTAAACAAAGGTAAATATCTAAAAAAAAATTACATTTCCTAAAAGGTTTTGTTTTCCTTTAAGCTATAGTAACTTGAGTACCTTGTGGCATAAGACACAAGGCTCAAGAGAGGTTTGTCAAACAGCTAACACAAACTGATGCTGGTGTTTAAAGTATAGTGTAACTTTCCCTGTCTACTGACATATAGCTTAAATTTATGCACGGGGGCATTTAACTGATTCTTTTATAAGACAATGTTATGACAGGGAGGACAGGAGCTGACTTTTATATCCCTCAATGGTGTAAAAATCAAAGGCAAATAAATCGCCGTTGTCGGTTTGTGCTTCTTCAAGCACAGAGCATTAAATAACTATACACAAACATCATAATTCACATGCTGGTTTAAGTATGAGCCCACACCTGCTGGCTTTAATTGTGCTCTAAAGCTGCCACGCAGCTTTGATGGCTTTGTTAAGCTTGACACGCTGACAATATCATAAAACAAAAGCAGCTGCCACACAACACGATGAGGCTCAGTATAGAGGCAGAGGGGGGAAAAAGGTAAAAATATTTATTCATAAAAAACAGCTGCGCAGGAGTGAACCATCCATCCATTCCTTTTCCTACCGCTTGTCCCGTTCAAGGTCGCGGGGGGTCGCTGGAGCCTATCTCAGCTGCACCCGGGCAGAAGGCAGGGCACACTCCGGACAAGCCCTACCTCATCGCAGGGCCAACACAGACAGACAGACAGACAGACAACATTCACACTCACATTCACACACTAGGGCCAATTTAGTGTTGCCAATCAACCTATCCTCAGGTGCATGTTTTATGGCGGTGGGAGGAAGCCGGAGTACCTGGAGGGAACCCACACAGTCACGGGGAGAACATGCAAACTCCACACAGAAAGATCCCAAACCCGGGATTGAACCCAGGACAACCCAGGACCTTCGTATTGTGGGGCACATGCACTAACCCTGTTCCACCGTGCTGCCCCAGGACTGAATCGTGAAACAATAATATAGAAATACATTATAAGTATTCAAGTGTTTTCAAGTGAGCAAAAAAACACTTTGCACACATTCATCTAAAATTTCATTACCTTTGTGACTCCACTGTCATTGAAAGAAATAGCTTTGAAGGAAAATATATGGGAATAAAAGTATACTCAGGAGCTTCACAGAGACACGAACACAGTAGAAGATGTATGGTATGTGAGTTCTGCTTGCGTCATTAGCAGATACTATATGAAATATCTGTTTTTCCTCTGCTTCAACTTTGCAACCAAGCTGATGTTAAACGCATATCACATGACCTTAACTTATCCTTAAACCTTCACACATCTTAGGCAGAGTGGTCAAAATGCTGCCTGGAGACCACTTTTCGCACACAGTGTGTCTTTTTATTAGCCCTTGAGATAATGTAAATATACAATTAATTCTGTATGGAGTTTGCATGTCCTCCCCATGACTGCGTGGGGCCAGGGTGTACACCGCCTTCCGCCCGATTGTAGCTGAGATAGGCTCCAGCGTCCCCCGCAACCCCGAAGGGAATAAGCAGTAGAAAATGGATGGATGGATGAATTCATTAGTAGTGAGAGGTGTAATTAGACTAATTACACTATTTTGCTTTGTCAGCAAAGCTAAGATGTGGATGATTTGTTTCAGAGAGTAAAGCAAACATAACCTCCTGAGAACCACCATCCTCTGCAGTGGACATTTGTGTTGTGCCATTTAAAAAAAAAAAAAATCAACGCTGACCAAAGAAATAAACCAAACACAAATGTCCACGGCAGTGGACGCTGGGGCATATTGACATTCTGATTGGTTTTAGCATCTATATTGCATGAAATGTACTAAAATAGCTTTATTTTTCATAGGGCTTTTTTTAGGGCTTACAATGATTAATCCATTAAATCGATTAATTCAATCAGAAAAATGTTTGGAATTACATTCTATGCTTGATTGTTTGAGTGTAAAAAATAAAAATGTATTAAAATCCACAGAGCATTAAGTGCCCGGAACGTTAAATAAACTGACAGTCTACACACAGAGATTTTTTGTTTTTTAATTTAAACTATTTTGCTTAAACTACACATTGAGGCTGCGTATGTTTTTTCCAATTAATCGATTAATCAAACAAAGTAATCAAAAGAATAATCGATTACTAAAATAATCAAGAGCTGCAGCCCTATTTTGAATACCCCTGATGTAAGTAAACAGTAAAATCCACTCACTTGTCCTCCAGCGTGTATTCTGTGTTTTCTGGTGAAATCTGCCCGGTAACAGGGTGTCGGAATGATGTACACCTCACGTTGTGACTGAAAAAAAAAAAATTGGGAGAATTAGTACAAAATATGTTGATATATAAAATGCTTAAATACCACATGTTGTCATAGAATCAAGCAATAGACTTAACAGTGCAGAGTTAAAAATAAAGAATGCACTGTAGCTAGGTCATGGTCATTTTTAACCGTCCTAAATAGTTCAACTTTGGTTCAGAAGCAACCAGTTTTTATTTTCCACAGTTGTATGCCACCAAGCAGGGAAGGTTTTGGCAAGCGATGTTCTAAAATGATCTAATCTACGTCCCAACACACTCAATATTTAATCCCCATAAGGAAGTCAAGACGGGAAAAAACTCTTACTTTATTACAAAAGCAAGCGCTGAAAAGTGAGTAAATAGATGCCTACCCAGCTTTTCCATGGACATTTTACAAACACAAAATATCAGCGATAAACATGTTTACACTCATACTGCTTCAAGTACACCATAGTAAATACTTAACATGACTGCATATTTTGCAGTGGCGCAGCTAAGCTCAGCGATACAACCAAAAAGCGGCACCTCACTGCATGCAGCAAAGATTTACGAGTTGACATTTTGGAAAAGTTCATTCAACACATTGAAGAGGACGGATGCCAAGGGATTGAGCTTACACAAACATCAAACATAAACACTGTTGGACTATGCACAAGGACTTGCCATATACATACACGCAAGTGCACAAACACACAGGCATATGGCCAGGCTTGCTCCTGGTACCAAGTCATCATTGGCTAGGCTGCACTGGACACACGCTGTAGAGTCCTGCACCACCAGCACATCCCTCGTTAATTACTGTAGAGAGCTGCATTCTTTGAAGCTTTTGTTTCAGCCACATTACTTCCGAACTATTTGTCCTGGAATTTTGCAGCATACCCAGTTAGTGCGGCAACACTGCAGCACAGAAGAACATCTATTTGTTTGCATCAAGCTTTATCGATGCTTGTGGCAGTGTGGTCCCAAATGGCAAAATTAACTCTTGCTGTGGATTAGCTACACAGCAGTATGGAGTTTTAAGAAAACATTGTAAAAACACTGTAGTGACTAGTATGATGCAACCATGTCATAAGAAAATATATTATATTTACAGACATTTTTCAGCAAGGTGGTACTCTGGAAAAAAATGTAACTGAATCGTGGATTCTACATTGTATGCACAGTAGCAAGCAGAAGTTGTGCAATGAGCAATGTGCACTCTGATAAGAGCCAGGCAGTAGCAGCCATGAAGACAGGGATATCCAGCCTGCTAATAACCAGATAACTAATAGTGAAATGAAGTCATAAAAACAAGCAACAATTAACATTCCATGATCAATAACAAATCAAAACGAGTGGTACACAGAGGAACACATAAGATGACATAAGTCATTTGCCTATAAGAATTGTAACTAATATATACATATCTATATATATATAAATATATAGATATGTATATATGGATACTATATATACATATATACATATATATATATATACTTTCATAGTGTCTCAAACTGCAAAGTAAAAATGAACGTGCCACCTTTATCCTTTGTTAGTTATCCATTTGTTGTTGTGAATTAGGGATAACTTTATCAATCAATCAATCAATGTTTATTGATACAGCCCTAAATCACAAGAGTCTCAAAGGGCTGCACAACCCACAACGACATCCGTGGATGAGCGCCCACATTACAAGACAATAATTTGCGTTCTGGGTCACCCCAAATGGTGTGAGTTTTCTACATATACAGTGATACTTTTGCCAACGAAAGGCCCATATCACAAGTTGTTTGAGATCAAGGCTGTCTCTGAGCTCTTTTTCCCCACCCCTAAAGGAGTCCTAATGTACAAAATTAACTTTTCTTACCTGTTTTTATGTATTTAAGATCCCCATAAGTCCCTAAAATTTGAAATTCAAACAAGGAGGCATGGCGGAAATATTTATGAAACAATCATGCCTTCTTTCATACTTCCTCCAAATAAACTGTTTAAAATTTGAGTAGCTTGTGACGTATTTGTCGCAATTTACATCAGCGAAGGGGTTGGCGATATGGCCGAAAACTATATCACGACATACACGATTTAAGCCTACAAATAAATACAGTAAAATAATTTCCAACTTACCAAGAGTTCTATTTATCAGTGGAGAGAGTGTCTGGTAGCCACCTAGGCTGAGCGCGATTAAATTAACATAATAATTCATGTACCGGGATATTTGAAGGTAGTTGCAGGTTTGAGACACTAGATAGCAATAGTGTATAAGCTATTGAACACAGTTTGGGAAACAAACAAAAAACGACACTAAAAGTATACAGCACAGGAGAAAAACTATTTGATGTTGCTTTTATTTTCTCAATACAGATTTCATCAGCTGCTGTGACTGACAGTTAATGACGTGAGGAAACTTGCAGCAGGTGATGTGTCGTGAACGTTGTCACAACTTGTTTATAAAGTCTTTAGTTTGTTTACTGGGATGTTCACTTGTACTTTATTTAACTGCAAACTGTATCAGTGTTCAAATAACATCAATACTGGCTCAAAAGTTTTGTCATCTCATAGAATTAACACAGGCTGTGAAGATTGTGTGTTCGAAGTGTGAGGAGTCACTCCTCTTTATTTTTGGTGGCCAAACCGTTGTACTGATAAGAGGTGTCGGAAAAGAACAAAACTTGGTTATTTGACTTTATCTTCAGTAGCCAAACTGCTTTGTGTTTTTTTTTTTTTATATCAAAAAATTAACACCATGTTTTTTTTGTTTTTTTACATTACTTGTGCTTTTTTCATGTAACAAAGGTATCACTTAAAAAACATCCATGTGACATAGCACGTTGTTAATGTGTTATTGTGTGTAGTTAATTCCTATATGACATATTTGTGTTCAAACTCTTAATGGTTCTGTCCCGATACAGCATCTACATGTACATATAAATGTACATTACTTAAATAAATAATGAAAAATAACTATCCATCAAAATGTAAAAATAGAGATAAAGGCCTCATGTAAGGGCAAAAAGCTGACAAGTTGATATTATTCAGAAATAAAAATAAACTAATATTTGTCTTTAGAGATATGGATAACGTTTATCTATAGTCAGACAAATATTTTTTATGTATTTAATATTTGTTTGCTTACTATGGTATATTATGTATTTATTTGTTCACTGTTCTGTTACAGAGAACAAGAACATTTGATAAAATTGCTATGATATGAAAAGAGGTAGGATTAAATAAGCTCTGCTTCTTTCTACTCCTTTTCAAACGGGCTGTAATGAAACAACTGGAAATGTGTGATACACTGAAACTGAACTGAGCTTTTTTTTATTAGATATTACAAAATGACATGATGGTATTACATTCACACCCCAACACTGCTTTACCGAACAATCAGTAATCATGATTTCAATATTGATAACAATAATCTTAATTATTACTTTGGCCATAATACATCAGGGGTCCCCAAACCTTTTTACTGGGGGACCGCAATGGGTTAAAAACATTTGGCAGGGGGCCTGGCTTTGTATATACATATATATATATATATATATATATTCAGAGCGCGATGATGTCACGTTATCAATAGCAAAATAAATTTTATACAATATAATTTGCCTGAGCGGCTAGAAGACACAGAATAAGAAGCGGCAGAAAATGTATTGGAAGGACAGATTTTTCTTTTTTACTTGGGACTTCCTGTGGGCCGGGTTGTGTACGCTGGCAGACTGGATCTGTAGTTTGGGGAGCCCTTTCATACATGAACAACATTTCTTTCGATATGGACAAAAATGCAGTTACGTCTTATGGCTATCAGGTGGCATCTTTCAACATTCTTGTATATATATATGTATATAAGCAGTAGAAAATGGTATATATATATATATATATATATATATATATATATATATATATATATATATATATGTATATGTATATATATTAGGGGTGGGCAAATTAATGCGTTAATTATGAGTTAACTCATCAATCTATTAACGCCGACAATTATTTTATCGCACATTTGCGTATGTTGTTTACATGCTTTTATTTTGTTAACGCCTTTTCTCATAAAGATGCCGTCGCGGGGCTCTTGGTAAAGATGGAACATTTGGCAAAAATACCGGACAATTCTGCAAATTTCATGGCTGGCTTACAGCGTGGTAACTCCGGGATCACTTACGACGGCCAGACAATTCTGGATGTGGATAGATCGGGCCGTTTTGGACTGAATGACGCGTGCTTGCTAGACCGGCTAGCTAGCATGGGAATACTTTGCCGGCTACATCCAGCGGCCTGTGAAGCAGCGGAGTATATGTGTTGTCTGTCTATTTATCAATAATGCAGACGAGGAGTGTTGGCTGAGTTCTTAACTTTTACTTTCAGAGCGTGCATATCACAACATACAAGATGCCGTCATGGCGACACAACCTATACCGGGCTACCGCGCATGCTCGTCACTCCTGTTGCATGCTGGGTAGGGTAGTTCTTTTATTCCCTGGCTCATAACATCATAATATAGTACCATGTATATGCGTTCAGTTTGTCAAAGCACCAAGCAAACAATCGGAAAATTCCCATCATATCAATTCCTAGATATGGTCATAATTATTTTAAGTACACTACGCAGAATAAACACAACATTATTAATATTGCTACTACGGATAATTTGATCAAAAATTCCCTGAAACAGCCCACTACCTATAATATAGGTTTTTTAAACATAAGATCCCTGTTAAAAAAAATGTTTCTGCTGTTACTTCAGAAATTGCCTGTTCAGATGTTATGATTGTGGCTCAGAGATTTGTATGTAGATTATATTTATTTTCCATAACAAACAGGATAACTTAAATACCCTGGCAGTGGTAGTAATAAGCTTAAATGTTTGTATTTAAATTTTTTGAGTTGATTTTCATAAAATATGCTATTTAACTGCTACTGTTTAACAAGGACTGATTTAAATTGTGTTTGCACAACAAATGTTTTGGCGCTTTTGTTCATGTGGGGGAATATTCCAATAAAGGTGCACTACACACTACTTTTGAATTCATTATTGAGCTTTGCGCATACAATGCAGTTAAACGCGATTATTCAGAGACATAGTGCGATTAACTTTGATTAAAATGTTTAATCGTTGCCCAGCCCTAATATATATATATATATATATATATATATATATAAGCGGTAGAAAATGGATGGTATGAAAATGGTATGTATATGTGTGTGTATGTATATACATATGCATGCTTTGGAGCCCCTTCCTCGAAAGAAAATAATGCTTGCCATGGTTTTTTTGGGCGGAGAAGCACTTCACAGGAGTTACTGTAGAAGTCCACTCTCTGAGGTAAATTCTGTACATTATTATGTATGGCCTAACAAAACTACTGTACTGTATTTGGTTGTTATTGTATTGTTTCTGATACGATATTTGTTTGATTTTACCAGAGTCACCTGATTGTGATGCAGAAGTACCAACCAACCACATGCGCCACTTATGAATAATTAATAGTTAAACATGTGTCAACTGTCTTGACCTCAATTGAAAAACTACATTTTGGGAAGCTGTGGGTTCTTATTGACAACCAAATAGATTAAACTAATTTTCTCCACCTTTTTAAAACACACACATTTTCACACACAGTCTTGTTGCTGAGCACAAACCATCAGCTATTAGGTCAGGTGAAATTTCTGTTCATATGAGAGGGAAACATGACTCACAAGCACATTTTTCAATGCAGCACTGTTTACATTCACAAAGCAAAGGGTGCAAGTGTAATCAGTGTGCAAGTTCAAACCACTTCAAGCCGCTATCGCCAGTTGAAAATAAGGTGTGTTGTAGTTAGAATAGAGGTACAGTTTGAAGTTTGTGCGTACACTCAACATGCCCCGCACAATATAATGAGATCCAATGCAGGAAATGTGCAGTATTAAACAACCATTCAAATATAACAATGCTTTGTTTTGTAAAAACTTAACAATACACTTATTATTGTGGCTGTGGTTTCCAGGGCACTGCATCACAAAAATAATATTTTTGTGATTTATCTCTTGTATTACAATAATATAAAAATAAGTTTAATCATTACTTCAGACCTATTTTAACAGTCTACCAATCAAAAATGTGTCGAGTTTAATCTCACAGTATTGCTATCTCAAGAAACCAGAGTACACAGCTTGCATACAATTAATATGCTTCTGCCCCCTGCGCTCTGCCCACTTGTACATCACTGCAGGGGTTCAGGATACACAACTGTATGATCCCAATCCGACCGGGAGATCTAACCAGGAGGAGAACCGCAGTAACATTGTGTTTTTTGAACACACCCAACTTAGATTCACAAAACATGAACCTTTCACAACACAACAGGATATAGCCACTACTAGCACAGATCATGCATTGAGGTGCACATACATTTAAGACTCTCTCACCTGACATGGCCCATGGAGGCATCACCAATCAGCTGCTAGTTTACCTGAAATGCTACAGTTCATGGGAATTCTCTCAGGATTATCAAGACATGTGCAGGAAGCCGAGGATCTAGCGTAGAGGAACTCAGACTGTGCAGTGCAACACTTTCAGGAGAGATAGTAAAGAGTCACCTCCGTCCCATCAGTGGAATACCTCAGCTGTTTATCAGATCCTCCCCCCTCTCAATGATTCACTTCTCTAGATTCTACACAACTCTTTGTCAAAGTGCTGGATGTGAGGACACTTGTAAAAAGGACACGTCACGGAACTGGTGTCAAATGATTTGTCCTTTACATTGACCTGCATTACTATTTTGCAATACAGGAGTAATATTTCACTCTCCTGGTGAAATATGTGCTGGCATCTCCAAGCAACCATGTTCTACAAAACATTGACTACTTGATTGTGTTTTCTACACCTAAAAACTATATATTTATTTTTGTGTGATTGCTCAAGCATTCACCAAAAAAATCATCTATTATTATTATTATTGTTATTCCGCCCGCAAAGTTTGGCACGCTCCACAGCCCACAGTTTTCATCCGATCGGAACAGTTCGAGTATCAAAACGTCTGGCCTGACTGGGACACGTGAGATACCCAAAATCTTTTTTTTTTTTTTTTTTTAATTATCCCAGATTACCCACAATTCCTAGTTCTCAGGGACATTTTTCCATTGAAAATGAATGGGCCATTTTTCAAACTTACACAATTCCCACATGTCTCAATTGATTTGACTGTCTATGAATGTTCTCATTCATCTAGGTCAGGGGTAGGGAACCTATGGCTCGCGAGCTAGATGTGGCTCTTTTGATGACTGCATCTGGCTCTCGGATAAATCTGAGCTGACATTGCTTAACATGATAAGTAATGATTAATTCCACTTGTAATAAGTGTTAAAAATAATGTTCAAAACATAAAACATTTTCATGCATTTTTTGGTCCATCCATTCGTTTACTACCGCACCTGTTCAAGAAGTTGCGTTAAGAAGTTATTTATTTATTATTGGTTAGTGTGGGGCTCGTCCTCCTGGGGGTTCTCCAGACCACCAAGCACCGACATGAGAGCCCGTTTCAGGGTTACACTATTGTTTTATTTTTCAATAAATCTCTCAGTTGCTTTCCAGCAATTGTCTTTTTCTCTTTTGTTCTTGCTAGCGCTCCGGCCCCAGCCCCAACCCCGTCTCTCCTCCTGGCTGCTACTTATAACAGAGCGACAGGTGATTAGATAACAAGGCTCAGGTGGGCCATCTACGCAGCTCTTGCTGATTTTGAGGCCAGTCCTGGCACACCCCAGTTTGCTGCAGGCCCGCGGGGCACGCCCCCTCCACAGTTAGCCTCAGAATAACGATGTTATTACAAAGAATAAGAGACCTATTATACTCTAGAAATGTTGTTCTTACTTAAAAATGCACGTGTTTAGTTGTGTTCAGTGTTAAAAAAATATTATATGGCTCTTACGGAAATACATTTTAAAATATTTGGCTTTTTGGCTCTCTCAGCCAAAAAGGTTCCCGACCCCTGATCTAGGTCATTGTCATCTCAGGGCATTCAACCCCCAGTCAAAACGGCTGTCATTGGCTTTGACAGTTAGGATTGCTCCTTTACATTAAAACAGTTGTTTTTTTTTCACTAAGATAGGGAGAAACCATCCATGTCCAGGCACACCCTCCTGGTTTTTGGAGTATAAATATATGGGTTTTGGCACCAGCCGCTGGACTAGATCTGAACAATCTAAGTCTATGAGCACGAACTAATGAAGCCTACTCAGATGACTAGCAAAACCTCTTCAAAGACAAACCAAGCAACCGATTTCACTGTTCCACCATCCACACACTCATCTCCCCTTGGAAATCAAACTTCTATTTTTTATGTTCACAAAAAGATTATTCTTAAAGCCCTATTTTCACCTCTTCCAGGAAAGTTTTCTCATTTCACATTTTGGAACTGTTTGTGTCCATTCCACATTCAAAACATTCTTCTTTATTGGGACAAAAAATGTTTTTAGTTTTTTTGTAAAACTTTGCGGTTTTCCCGAAATTGTAACTATTCCCAAACAGCAATTAAAATAAAAATTGTTACTACATCAAGATTGTTAAACCCAAAAATTTTTTATAAACCAACCCATTCATGTCATCTAGGACAATTGTCGTATTACCTATATTTTAAAAAATTCCCGTTTTTCCCGAAATTCTCCAATTTCTAGGAAATTTCCATTTAAATGAACGGACGTATTCATAGTTACACAATGCCCAAAATGTTGGGCCATTTTAATTTTAGCAGATTCCGAGCTTTCAACCATCAACCAACACTGCTCTTCAAACACGTTGAGTGCAAAACATGTCTTCCCTTTCCCAAAATTCCCGGTTTTCCTGGTAATTTTTGTCCACATTGTCAATAAATACAAAATATACAATTGACTGCACAGCCCACATTTCTAATCCGATTTGAACCGTTCCAACATCCACACACTCCACTCACCCTGGACATTTAAGCCAGCATGTTTCCTGGTTCCACAAATTCCACGTTTACCCGAAATTACCAGGAATTCCCAGCACTTACAGTATTCATGTTTTTCCAAAATGTTGGACAATACAATTGGTACGCAGCCCACCATTCTCACTTACGTTTGCCTTTTTTCCCTCCCCGAAAATAACCTTGAATGTAAGTAAATGTTTACCACTATCAAAAAATATATATGTTGCGGTACAAAAACATGTATTTATTCTGAGTTAAGCAAAAAAATCATATATACTTCCGCCCGATTGTAGCTGAGATAGGCGCCAGCGCCCCCCGCGACCCCGAAAGGGAATAAGCGGTAGAAAATGGATGGATGGATGGATGGATGGATGGATATATATATATATATATATATATATAAAAAACACTTCCCTTTAGTCAGGAATGTCTATAATTCCCCTACTAATATAAGTTACGGTTTGAACTTGTTAGATGTTAAATGTTAGCTGGTTTGCAAGTAAATGTTTCATAGAGCTAACACATTTAATTGTAAAAAAAAATTTTGCTTTTTCCCAAAAACGTAGTATTAATGCAGCATTGAATTCTGGGTAGAGAGATGTCATCCTCAGTGGTTGAAGCGTTCCCTTTAATTTGGCCAGAAGAATAACACGGATACCACTTACCCGAATAATGTAGGTTTGAATCCTGAAAGGAACAAGAAGAACAAAATTATTTTTGTAAATTTTTTGAGTCAAATAGTTGAATTTGAACTAATAGCATAGTTGTGAGAAAGTTAGCATGGGAATGTTTTTGGCTACCTTTTTTGATAATTGTGTATATTTAAACCTACAAATCATGGTTTGTTATCATCAAAAAGCCGTTGAGCATGTATGTTAACATTGAACATTGTGAGAACATCAGCATGCTAACGTTTTATCATAGCTTTGTTTGTGCTAATTGTGTATGTTTAAACCTGCAAATCATGGTTTGTGATACTCGGTGCTGTCATTCAAGTATGGTAATAGTTAATGTGCGTTAGCACGTTGACTGTTAGCACACTTGTGATAACGTTAGTATGCTAATATTTTAAGCTAGCTTTTTTTGCTGGGTTTTTGGGGGAAAATTTGTATGAATAAACTGAAAAACCTTGGTTTGTGATACTCAGTTTTAGGTCAGCGTCAGCTCTTCAACATTCAAACACCGTCAACATTGAAACGATTCCAAAAGTAATTCTAAATCCAATCAGCATTTCAGTTCAGCTTCAGCATCGAGGCATTCACACGCAATTCCTACCAGAATTGCAAATTCTAATTTGTTTTGAAATTAGAGTTGAAGTTTTGAGCAATAGGCTTTTGTAGCTAGTCAGCACACAACAGAGTGGCCTAGTAGTACAAAGTTAACGGTCAGTATTTGTTTCCACAGAGTTTAGTGACTATATGCCTGTAAAAAGAAATGCATTTTGTGTTTCGTAATGATTTTGTTGCGTAAGAATCTCATTTGTTAAACGTACAAGTTCAAAAAGGATTACAATGCTAAATTTCATAGCTTGTCAATGGTAGGGTTGGGTATCGAGTATCGATTGGAATCGGGACTAACTTTCCAATTCTCCCGGAATCGTTCAAAAGTTTAAATTTCGATTCCTAGTTTCGATACCCAGTCCGCCGACCGGAAAAAAACGAATAAGTCCGCCGACCGGAAGAAGAAGCCGCTGAACACCAAAGAAGAAGCGCCCACCGCCAGAAGTGTTAGCATAGCCGAGCCTATGTAGCCGAGCGAGTCAGTCAAGCATGGATAGCGGGTGTCGGCGGTCGAAAGTGTGGCTTAATTTACTAAAAAAAATGAAATATCGGCGAAATGTAACATGTGCGACAGGACTGTTTCATGCTTAGGAGGGTGCACGTCGAACATGATGAAGCACCTCTGAGTTCATGGAGTACAAATAAATGCGTGTCCCATCTTCGACGCCCTGCGCCTACCGCCCTCCTCTGCTTCTTCCTCTGGCTCCGGCTCCGACGCCCAGCCTGGTACCTCGGTGACTGCACTGCAGTCCGAATCCGGTAAGTAAAACAATATATATGCAATAAATAATGTGTTTTGCGCCAACGTTGAGGCAGCTAACAAATTAGCCCGCGCATTTTTTCATAGACATTTTACAACCTGCTAGCCAGGCTCCGCGATGTGCTTAGCGTAATCCGTTCACCGTAGCGGCAATGGGGAAGATGTCGGTGCCACAGACGGAAGAGTACCACAGAAAGGTCACTGCACACATAGTCAAAAGACTGCATCCCTTTTCAGAGGTGGAATCTCCGACATTTAGGTTAGTTAAGCAATAACGTTAGAGCTAAGCTAATTGCTACTGGGCTAAACAGTAACAGCAACATTACATGTTTGTTTATGTTTGCAGGGATATGGTGAAAACTCTCAACCCAAAATAAATACCACCTTCCAGGCACTACCTGGCAAACACATTGATCCCGGCATGGTACAAGAAGAATCGGATTCGAGAATCGTCAGGAATCGAAATCAAAACAAAGAATCGGAATCGGAATAATTCGAATTCAAACGATACCCAACCCTAGTCAATGGGCTTGTCTATTGTATATTAGCATTAAGCTAGTGGCGTAAGCAACACGCTTTATCCAGTATGGTTTCCATTTCTTTTTTATTTCCATTTATATCAAACTGTATTGTCGATTGTTGAACATGACTCCTACATGTATGTGCTATTAATGTCTTTTCCTGTACGTGCTTAGTTTTACAGCAACATCAATGTGGAGTTTCATAATTAAAAACCACAAGATGGAAGTGTTTTTATCTTGAATTTAAAAGACTGTTTACCTATCTGCAAAGCTAAAATGCCAATATTCAGAAAAAGCTGAATAAATGGAAATAAACTAGGTGTACAACTTGCAGAACAGCAAAAATTGAAAAATAGAGCAAAACAAGAGATGCAACAAGAAAAAAAACAAGTTGATACTAATAAAACAGATTTGTGTTTAAATAAACTGTATGTATAACATTTGTTTATCATTTTACAAACCCCGTTTCCATATGAATTGGGAAATTGTGTTAGATGTTAATATAAACAGAATACAATGATTTGCAAATCATTTTCAACCCATATTCATTTGAATATGCTACAAAGACAACATATTTGATGTTCAAACTGATAAACTTTTTTTTTTTTTTGCAAATAATCATTAACTTTAGAATTTGATGCCAGCAACACGTGACAAAGAAGTTGGGAAAGGTGGCAATAAATACTGATAAAGTTGAGAAGTTCTCACCAAACACCTATTTGGAACATCCCACAGGTGTGCAGGCTAATTGGGAACAGGTGGGTGCCATGATTGGGTATAAAAGCAGCTTCCATGAAATACTAAGTAATTCACAAACAAGGATGTGGCGAGGGTCATCAATTTGTAAGCAAATTGACGAACAGTTTTAGAACTACATTTCTCAACGAGCTATTGCAAGGAGTTTAGGGATTTTACCATCTACGGTCCATAAAATCATCAAAAGGTTCAGAGAATCTGGAGAAATCACTGCACATAAGCGATGATATTACGGACCTTTGATCCCTCAGGCGGTACTGCATCAAAAACAGACATCAGTGTGTAAAAGATATCACCACATGGGCTCAGGAACACTTCATAAAACCAATGTCAGTAACCACAGTTGGTCGCTACATCTGTAAGTACAAGTTAAAACTCTACTATGCAAAGCGAAACCCATTTATCAACAACACCAACAAACGCCGCTGGCTTCGCTGGGCCCGAGCTCATATAAGATGGACTGATGCAAAGTGGAAAGGTGTTCTGTGGTCTGACGAGTCCACATTTAAATGTATATTTGGAAACTGTGGACGTGGTGTCCTCTGGATCAAAGAGGAAAATAACCATCCGGATTGCTATAGGCGCAAAGTTCAAAAGCCAGCATCTGTGATGGTATGGGGGTGTATTAGTGCCCAAGGCATGGGTAACTTACACATCTGTGAAGGCACCTTTAATGCTGAATGGTCCATACAGGTTTTGGAGCAACATATGTTGTCATCCAAGTAACGTTATCATGGACGCCCCTGCTTATTTCAGCAAGACAATGTCAAGCCACGTGTTACAATAGCGTGGTGTTGTCGTAAAAGAGTGCGGGTACATTCCCGGCCCGCCTGCAGTCCAGACCGGTCTCCCATCAAAAATGTGTGGCGCATTATGAAGCGTAAAATACCACAGCGTTGACCCCGGACTGTTGAACGACTGAAGCTCTACATAAAACAAGATTGGGAAATAATTCCACTTTCAAAGCTTCAACAATTAGTTTCCACAGTTCCCAAACATTTGTTGAGTGTTGTTAAAAGAAAAGGTGATGTAACACAGTGGTGAACATGCCCTTTCCCAACTACTTTGGCACGTGTTGCAGCCATGAAATTCTAAGTTAACTATTATTTCAAAAAGAAAATAAAGTTTATGAGTTTGAACATCAAATATCTTGTCTATGTAGTGCATTCAACTGAATATGGGTTGAAAAGGATTTGCAAATCATTGTATTCTGTTTATATTTACATCTAACACAATTTCCCAACTCATATGGAAACTGGGTTTGCATATCATAGCCAATTATCCAAATTATTTAATGATTTCATATTGCCGCCGCCCCTGCCCCACCCCTGAACACAAAAGATTGGCAATCAGTTGTGAACACTGACCCACCATCTTGTACAATGGCACAGATATCGCACAGGACCTCAAGTCAACATACATTGAAGATTCTGTGTATTTTAGTTTTCGTTTGGCTTTCTTTGGCTTGTTTGACTTATGCTGATTTCTGTGAGCATAAGTCATTACACTAATGTGATACTGACAATACACAATACTTTAGGCAAATCTATTTCACTCAATATGATGTGCATTACACTTTCGTCATTCTTCATTAAAGATAAGACTGTCTGATACTATGCTTTGATATTAACAATGGTAACTTATTTTTACACTTAAAGATTTACAACTATTGGTTGGAGCATGAAGTATTCTGATTTGTACACAAAATATATATATGCAAAGGTAAAATAGATGATTTTGTGCAGACACGCACGGAGGAGAGAACAAGTTATGCTAGTGCTCAGCTAACTTGAATGAGGGCGGTATGGCGTAGTGGGTAGAGCGGCCGTGCCAGAAACCTGAGGGTTGCAGGTTCGCTTCCCACCTATGGACATCAAAGTCGCTGCCGTTGTGTCCTTGGGCCACTTCACCCTTTTCCCCCGGTGCCGCTCACACCGGTGAATGAATGATGAATGAATGATTGGTGGTGGTCGGAGGGGCCGTAGGCGCAAACTGGCAGCCACGCTTCCGTCAGTCTACCCCAGGGCAGCTGTGGCTACTGATGTAACTTACCACCACCAGGTGTGAATGAATGATGGGTTCCCACTTCTCTGTGAGCGCTTTGAGTATATAACAATAGAAAAGCGCGATATAAATCTAATCCATTATTATTATTAGGTAGTAAAACAGCAAAAGAATAAATATTTTGATGGTAAAACCCAAATTATTTAAATGGGAGACAGTGGCAGTTTTTAATTTGATGAGTTATTGTGCAATATCTGCTTTATTTTGAAAAACATTATGTAACATTCATTACCATAAAACATTCTGAGTCCATTATCTATTGTCGAAATATCAGATCAGGACTGGAAATGGGATCGGATTTAATGTAAAAAAAAAAAAATCGGATTGGGATCGGAAGCCAAACATGCAGATCAGGACATCCCTGATATATAATAATGCTATACAAAATGTTAATAGTATATAACATGATTAAATATTCCTTATAAAATCGATTAATGATCGAATGATAATACCTGAATCGTAATAAAAAAAATTAGATCCATTACCTCCCTGCTTGGCACTCAGCATCAAGGGTTGGAATTGGGGATTAAATGACCAAAATGATTCCCAGGCATGGCCACCACTGCTGCTCACTGCACCCCTGACCTCCCAGGGGGTGAGGGTGATGGGTCAAATGCAGAGGAGAATCTCACCACACCTAGTGCGTGTGTGTGACAATCACTGGTCATTGAATTGTGAGGTACCCAAAGGTGGGACTCACCTCTGTGACAGATTATTATTAGCTCCCAGAGGAATAATTTTGTTTTAAATTAGAACACAGGGGTTAAACAGGCTCTTGGAATGGATTAAGTTCGACATTAACAAAAAATTACCATTGACTGTAAACCAGAGCAGTGCAACCAGCTATTTAAGTCCAACTCGGTTTACCTTGAGGAATTGCACTTACTGTATTTCATGTTACTAATAATAGGACAGATAAAATGTTGTAGTATTTACATGGTAAGTGAAAATCAAAGTAAGTCACTTGATCAAAGTCATGAACATGTAAAAGCTTGTCAATATCAGGATTCGGAAGAAGGAGTGGACCCAGATGCAGAGAGGAAGTTCCAAAATAAAGCTTTTATTTTGAAATGACTTTTTTACCTCCAGAGCAAAAAGTATTTTGCAAGAATTAACAATAATTACGCGGAAAATAATTCCGGAAAAAGGTCAATCAAAATCACTCCAAAAAATAGGAGGAAGTAACTAACAAGAGAATGAACTAACAATAAAGTCATATTAAATGTAACAATAACATAAAGCGCTCCAACAGGAGGAAAAAACAAAAGGAACTATATATTTACACTAAATATGAATAAACCAAAAAATCACTCAATCAATGAGGCAAAAAACGGAATTTAGAAAAACAGAAAAACTCACCAATTAGGTTGGACGAAGGATAATAAAGGGCGCTCGAAGGAGGAAAAAGTAAATTCAAAATTACAGCAAAATGATTTCTCGATCCAAAGAGGAAAACCAGGAAAAAGGCAAGACAAGGATATCAACATGGACATGGGCATGGACGCTAGAAAGACACGTAAGCACGAGACGATCTGGCACAGGACAAGAGGAGGCATGATCTTAAATAAGATATTATGATAATGGGAAACAGGTGGAAACAATCAAGGGTCAGGGATGACGTCAGACTAGTGACACAAGAGGAAGGGCCCGTGATCTGAAACAAGAGGATTTTCTTTTCAAAATAAAACATGTAAATCACAAGACAGAAAAACCAAGACAAGACTTCCCTCACCGCGGTGTGGCAGTCACATTGTTAGACCTAATTTTGTAGTTTGCGATGAAGCGTAACTCAATGTTGTGAGGCTGAACAAAAGTCATATAATGAAACTAAGCTGCTGACTTTTTTTTTTGCAGATCATTTCAATAAAATGTCACAAATATGATTAATACCCACAAAGTGTTGGCAAACAGATGGTATGCTAAATAAGAGAGAACCAATCGGTGGATATGTGCACACCACAGCAATATTGGAGTCAATCAGCCCACCCAGTGTGGGAGAGAGCGAGAGAGATACCCTGAACCCCCAAGCAGTATGCTGCAGCATCCAGTCTAGCAGAAAGTACCCTTAATAACAGTGAATACTGTCTTTATGCAAGCCATTAAGCAGATAAGCATTCTGCAGCATGATTTGCACAGGTTGACTGACCTTCATCCGTTTCATAGCAGACCATACTCGCTCAGTTTAATGGCTGATTGTGCTGCCTTACAGTGTGCAAATCAAATATGTGCCACACCGACACCGCTGTCTGGTCTTCTTGTGCCATTGTCTATCACTACTATAATTATCATCATTTGGTGCTCTTGAGTGAGTGGGCTGCAGCCAGCTGTGTGTCTGCTGATGTATGCAATCAAAGACAGCATCAATACAACATTTAAGGAAATTATAACCTCCTTGGTGGAGGAAGCTCATACACATCCCGCAAGTCACTCCAGAACAAAAACACTGACAAACAAAAAGGAGCCTAAGGCTTGCCGGTGTCTTAACAGTCAGAAGGTTTAGCACAATCTGAAAGTTTACAATCCGTGCTAACACTTCATTAGCATGCAAGGCACACACGGTTCTGACATCACCATTTCTTGTCCAGCGGTGCATTCAAAAACACAAGCAATCAGAAACACAAGTAAGGCTTTCAATAACTGCTTACTTCCAGTCCTATTAAAGTGTTGTAAATTGACCATACACTGCATAGTGCATACAAAGCAAATGCTCATGTTTTAAGTTTCATATTCTTATTCATTTTAATTGCATACACTTGGAAATACGTTTTGTGCTTTTCTCAAACACATTCCTGCAAGTATTGTGCATGCACACCTATCTTGTGAAGACGCAATGAGGGTGTAGTAAAAAAATCCACTTTAAAAGGGGACCTATGATGATTTTCCTCTCTTTTGACTTGTAACAATGTAACAATGACAGCAGGATAATGTGTTATGCAACGGCAAAGTGTCAAATCATAAGGTTCATGCCTTTGGGCGTAAGCTTGCATGCAGTTATGCATGCATCTGCCCGCAGGGTTTTGCAATCTGGCTACATTGCGATGTTACAGTTAATCATTTGGAAATTAAGTATAGCTATCAGCGAGAAAGGAAAGAGCTCTCCATGAGGCCAGCTGAGTTTGGGGAGACACAGGAAATGGTCGGATAAAGTATTATTTTTATCGGATTTTGGCATGCGCATAATAACACCGACGTGTGACATGCAGCGACATAAATGCTCCAAAAAGCTTTATAAAGCTCTGTGACAAACAGAATGAATGTTGTAACCAGGTGAGTCTAAATACGGTTTACTAAATAATGTTCGACCAAGTTAATCTTCAAGATGTATACTTAACTGTACATTTTCAAAATATAAATTCTGAAACTTTTGGAAAGGGTAGGGCTAGGTTTCATTTGCAATCTGGGAACGCCTCCACAAATAAATATCTTGCTGACATACGCAGAAAGTAGGTTAAAATTTAAATGGAAGCATATGTAGTACTTATTGATGCAGACAACAAGGTTAAAATCATCATAGGTCCCCTTTAAATGTAATGTAGCGCATGACTTTAAATACATATACTTTACATGACAACTGATGCATTTGTTGCCCATCTTTATTGTAGAGTGCACATGTACCTGTATATTTTAACAAAACAGACACTTACACTGTGATTATAAAAACAAACACCAACTTGCAGCCTCTTGCCAACTCCGATACCTTTCTTCCCCGACGTAGTCTTCCTCTCTGAGATCACCACTTCAAATAGCAATAAGCAGACATTCAAAGGCACCTTGTTCTATCACACAAAACATACAGGCACACTTCCAGACCTTGTGTCAAGCTTCATGAAAAGGTCCTGGCCCATCTCAGATGACAAACTCAAAAATCACAAGCCCATAGGCCTCAGGAAATCCTAAGTTAATTAACAGTGACTGGGTGAGCTTTTACCGCTAAGGGGCAGCATATGTGCTAAAGAATGTATAGCATTTATCTTTGATAGGTATATTGTATAAGCCAGAATGTAGTGGAGTATATAATCACAGAAAAACTCAGAAAGATAACATCAACAAAAGTATACTACTGCTGTATTGCTTAGTATGTTAACTCTGATAAAGCACAAACTGACTGCAATGATTGCAATGTTGGTCCATTTAGGGAAAAGTCTGCCATTGCTCTCTGTATGAAAAAAAGAAAATGTGAGAGTTTGTCTTGAATGTTCTGAACTCCTGTTTCAATCCCAGTTTTATATCAAGCACAATAATTCTGCCCAGACTATGCTTTTGTGGATGCCTTTCAACTTGCACTTGCTTCCGTGTCACAAAAAACTTTGACACAATCATACATACAGACATACATGAAAAAATAAATAAATAAAATAAAAAACAAATATATTTTTAAATAGTTTTCCAAATACCTACCATATTTTACAATAAACCGCTACTACTTCCCTATGCTTTGAACCCTGTGGCTTACAAAACGGTGTGGCTAATTTATGGATTGTTTTTCGCTAAGTGAAGTGAATTATATTTATAGAGCGCTTTTTCTTGAGTGACTCAAAGCGCTTTACATAGTGAAACCCAATATCTAAATTACATGTAAACCAGTGTGGGTGGCACTGGGAGCTGGTGGGTAAAGTGTCTTGCCCAAGGACACAACGGCAATGACTAGGATGGGGGAAGCGGGAATCGAACCTGCAACCCTCAAGTTGCTGGCACGGCCACTCTACCAACCGAGCTATGCTGCCATGATGGATTGTATTTAACAAATTATTTTATTGAAACACAGACAGAGACACTGAAAAGGTGTGTTATTGTTTGTGCTGCGGCGCCATCATTTGGACGAGATCGCTCACTGCAGATGCTGCGGGTTGAACGTTTACAGTATTTCCTTCTGTTTAGTGCATAGAATCGGAAATACTAGTGCTGTTACATCTACTAGTCGTTTATAGCATTTTAGCTATTTATAACTATTTTGTAAGTTTTACAATATACTGTAACTAAAACACTTCTTACTTACTAGACATCACATGTTTGATAGTAATGTTTTGATATATGATATTATGCATGCTATCGTAATGTAATCAAGCAAACATCATATTAACAAGTGCCTGTGTTGGTATAATTAACTTACTTTGGCATTCTTCTTGTATTGTTTCAGTTAAACAAATTCCTCAGAAAATTCACCAAAATGTCACAGTGGAGTTATTGCGTCTGTTTAGCTGATTGGAGAGCGAGCTTGAGCAGCTCGTGGGTCCATGACGGTGACTTCTGTTTTGTTTGATCAACTGTTTTACTGCCATAAACATTTACAAAATCTTAATGTACAAATAACTAATTTCACAATGTAAACGTTGTCATATACATAGAACAGTATTTTTTATTCTTAAATTCAGTGGGCTTGGTACATATGTACGCTCTATTATCCATAAAATACATCAGTCAAATTAAAAAAAATTAAATATTCATTTTGAAAATAGGCAAGTTTATTATATTCAAAAAATATATACAAATAATTAGATTTTACAGGCGTCAACTAGCAATCCACACAAATCTGCTATGTGTGACTGCCATCTACTAGTCACACTTATTACACCCAGTCGTCCCGAATTGAATTGCTTCGAGGTCGGTAAGCACAATTAGAATTAATCCATGCATTAAACGCACTGAGTTATAAGGCGCACTGTCAATTTTCAAGAAAATGAAGAGATTTTAAGTGCGCCTTATAGTACGGAAAATGGGGTAATTTTCTAAGTTGGCTTTAAGACAAAACAGAGGTCGTCATACAAAGTACATGTTAATGGAGGGTAGATAGTGCTGCTTCAGATACAAATACAGTAAAAATGTAAGAAAGTCTAAGCAGTATTTAATAAAATTTTTATGAAAGTGAATTACTCCCTTCTTTTTTGTGTTATCATAATGAGCAACCTGTACTAACAGAGATTACAATACATGAATTTAAGTAAAAAATAAAACGTCCAAAGGCATCAATGCCCGACCTAGTGCGAAGGTCGCAGCGCGTCACTGGAATATACAAATGTAATCTTTAAGTCACAACATGAAATATACCGGCATTGTCAAACCTGTTAAAAGTTGCATCGAAAGTGTGTTTTAAGAAATCAGTTCTATCTTATCACCAGATGTTAGCAGGTTCACACACATATCACACCACCTCACATTGAACCTGAATGGATTATGTTGCAAATGGGGTCTGACAGCAGACTCTAAATAGCAGATAGGGGTTGATGTGGAAAAAATAGACAGAATGCATGAACAAGAACCTTTGATGAATGTTTTCAGTGACCCTTTCAGCACATGGATGTGGATACATTAATACACTGAACAAAAATATAAACGCAACACTTTTGTTTTTGCTTCCATTTTTCATGAGTTCAACTCAAAGCTGTAACACCATCCATCATCTTCCGCTTATCCGAGGTCGGGTCGCGGGGGCAACAGCCTAAGCAGGGAAACCCAGACTTCCCTCTCCCCAGCCACTTCGTCTAGCTCTTCCCGGGGGATCCCGAGGCGTTCCCAGGCCAGCCGGGAGACATAGTCTTCCCAACGTGTCCTGGGTCTTCCCCGTGGCCTCCTACCGGTTGGACGTGCCCTAAACACCTCCCTAGGGAGGCGTTTGGGTGGCATCCTGACCAGATGCCCGAACCACCTCATCTGGCTCCTCTCGATGTGAAGGAGCAGCGGCTTTACTTTGAGTCCCTCCCGGATGGCAGAGCTTCTCACCCTATCTCTAAGGGAGAGCCCCGCCACACGGCGGAGGAAACTCATTTCGGCCCCTTGTACCCGTGATCTTATCCTTTCGGTCATGACCCAAAGCTCATGACCATAGGTGAGGATGGGAACGTAGATCGACCGGTAAATTGAGAGCTTTGCCTTCCGGCTCAGCTCCTTCTTCACCACAACGGATCGGTACAACGTCCGCATTACTGAAGACGCCGCACCGATCCGCCTGTCGATCTCACGATCCACTCTTCCCTCACTCGTGCACAAGACTCCTAGGTACTTGAACTCCTCCACTTGGGGCAGGGTCTCCTCCCCAACCCGGAGATGGCACTCCACCCTTTTCCGGGCGAGAACCATGGACTCGGACTTGGAGGTGCTGATTCTCATTCCGGTCGCTTCACACTCGGCTGCGAACCGATCCAGCGAGAGCTGAAGATCCCGGTCAGATGAAGCCATCAGGACCACATCATCTGCAAAAAGCAGAGACCTAATCCTGCGGTTGCCAAACCGGAACCCCTCAACGCCTTGACTGCGCCTAGAAATTCTGTCCATAAACGTTATGAACAGAATCGGTGACAAAGGACAGCCTTGGCGGAGTCCAACCCTCACTGGAAATGTGTTCGACTTACTGCCGGCAATGCGGACCAAGCTCTGGCACTGATCGTACAGGGAACGGACCACCACAATAAGACAGTCCGATACCCCATACTCTCTGAGCACTCCCCACAGGACTTCCCGAGGGACACGGTCCAATGCCTTCTCCAAGTCCACAAAGCACATGTAGACTGGTTGGGCAAACTCCCATGCACCCTCAAGAACCCTGCCGAGAGTATAGAGCTGGTCCACAGTTCCACGACCAGGACGAAAACCACACTGTTCCTCCTGAATCCGAGGTTCGACTATCCGACGTAGCCTCCTCTCCAGTACACCTGAATAAACCTTACCGGGAAGGCTGAGGAGTGTGATCCCACGATAGTTGGAACACACCCTCCGGTCCCCCTTCTTAAAGAGAGGAACCACCACCCCGGTCTGCCAATCCAGAGGCACCGCCCCCGATGTCCACGCGATGCTGCAAAGTCTTGTCAGACAAAGTTTCAATTCCCACCTCCGGAAGAACTTTGAACATGTCATGAGGGAGGTGCTGGACATTGAGTCCGAGTGGACCATGTTCCGCACCTCTATTGTCGAGGCGGCAGATCGGAGCTGTGGCCGCAAGGTAGTTGGTGCCTGTCGGGGCGGCAATCCTAAAACCCCTTGGTGGACACCAGCGGTGAGGGATGCCGTCAAGCTGAAGAAGGAGTCCTATCGGGTCCTTTTGGCTCATAGGACTCCGGAGGCAGTGGACAGGTACCGACAGGCCAAGCGGTGTGCAGCTTCAGCGGTCGCGGAGGCAAAAACTCGGACATGGGAAGAGTTCGGGGAAGCCATGGAAAACGACTTCCGGACGGCTTCGAAGCGATTCTGGACCACCGTCCGCCGCCTCAGGAAGGGGAAGCAGTGCACTATCAACACGGTGTATGGTGCGGATGGTGTTCTGCTGACCTCGACTGCGGATGTTGTGGATAGGTGGAAGAATACTTCGAAGACCTCCTCAATCCCACCAACACGTCTTCCTATGAGGAAGCAGTGCCTGGGGAATCTGTGGTGGACTCTCCTATTTCTGGGGCTGAGGTCGCTGAGGTAGTTAAAAAGCTCCTCGGTGGCAAGGCCCCAGGGGTGGACGAGATCCGCCCGGAGTTCCTTAAGGCTCTGGATGCTGTGGGGCTGTCAAAGCTGTAACACTTTTATTATAAACAAAAAATACCTATTCCTCCAAATATTGTTCACATATCTGTCTAAATCTGTGTTAGTTAGCATTTCTTCTTTGCGAAGATAATCCTTCCCACCTCACAGGTGTGGCATATCAAGATGCTGATTAAAACAGCATGATAACCCATACCTTAGGTTGACCACAATAAAGGGGCACTCTGAAATGTGCAGTTTTATCACACAGCACAATGCTACATATGTCGCAAGGTTTGAGGAAGCATGCAGTTGGCATGCTGACTGCAGGAATGTCCACCAGAGCTGTTGACAGTGATTTGAATGTTCATTTCTCTACCATAAGCCTTTTCCAAAGGCGTTTCAGAGAATTATGCAGTGCATCCACCTGCAGGCCATGTGTAACCACACCAGCTCAGAACCCCCACATACAGCAGGTGTTCCTCCATTATCGTCTGAGACCAGCCACCCGGACAGCTGCTGCAACAACTGGTCTGTACAACCAAACAATTTCTGCACAAACTGTGAGAAACCATCTCAGGGTAGCTCATCTGCATGCTAGTCAGTGTACATTTGATGGCGTCTGGCACATAGGAGAGGAGTTCTTTTCATGGATGAATCCCTAGGGAGGTTTGATGATGTCAAAGTTGTGAATCAAGTGGCCCATGGTGGAGGTGGGGTTATGGTATGGATAGACTGCAAACGCAAGTGCATTTTATTGATGGCATTTTGAAAGCACAGAGATTACGTGACGAGATCCTGAGGCCCATTGTTGTGCCATTTACCCGAGACCATCACCTCATGTTGTAGCATGACGATGCACGGCCCAATGTCACAAGGATCTGTACACAATTCCAGGAAGCTAAAAAGATCACAGTTTTGCAGGGCAAGCATACTCACCAGACATGTCACCCACAGATCATTTTTGGGATGCCGTGGATCGGCGTATATACGACAGCGTGTTCCAGTCCCTGCCTTGCCACAGCCACTGAAGAGGAGTGGACCAACATTCCACAGGCCAAAATCAACAACTTGATCAACTCTATGATTTAGGCAAATGGTATTTGCAACAGATACTGACTACTTTTCTGCTCCTCCCCCAATAAAGCAAAACTGCACATTTCAGAGTGGCCTTTTATATGTGGGCAGCCTAAGGCACACTTGTGCAATAATCATGCTGTTTAATCAGCATCTTGTTATGCCACACCTGTGAGGTTGGATGGATTATCTTGGCCAAGAAGAAATCCTCACTAACACAGATTTAGACAAATTAGTGAACAGTATTTAAGAGGAATAAGTCTATTGTGTATATAATAACAGTTTAAGATATTTGAGTTCAACTCATGAAAAATGGGAGCAAAAACAAACGTGTTGTGTTTATATTTTTGTTGAGTATAGACGAAATGCCTTACTCTTAAAAATAACCGAACTCTGACTCTGCACTTAAAAGGTGTATAATAGCTATAATGTAGTGAAGTGAATTATATTTATATAGCGCTTTTCTCTAGCGACTCAAAGCACTTTACACAGTGAAACCCAATATCTAAGTTACATTTAAACCAGTGTGGGTGGCACCGGGAGCAGGTGGGTAAAGTATCTTGCCCAAGGACACAACGGCAGTGACTAGGGTGGCGGGAGCGGGAATCGAACCTGCAACCCTCAAGTTGCTGGCACGGCCGCTCTACCAACCGAGCTATACCGCCCCATGTATAATGTATAAGTCCTGTATGAAGGATGAGCATTCATTTGGGATGAAGTTATGATTCAGTATGTTTCATTTGCGTATGTTTCCTTTTGTCTGTGGCACAAAACGAAAATAATCCAGAACATCTGTTACTTGCGGCTAAAGTCCAAGCAAACACAGCTAATCGCTTAGCCGTGCAATGTAGGACAGAAGTGGATGCAAAACATTGGGGAAGGATAAAATAAAACATTTACAGCAGGAATTAGACCGTGCACTTAACATAATAAGTTGAAGAAATGAAAAGAAATAGACAGAGAGAGGAGTTTTATGTGAAATAACTACATTTGAAAAAAATTCAAATCACATTCAGAAAGGATTCTTTATAATACAGTAGGAAGGGGATACATAGGGCCCCCTTCATCGCAGTTTACCTGACACATGACAAATTGCGGGATACACTAACTACTTTGGCCGACAGACAACAGTAGTGTGTTGAATACCTTAAAATGTGTCTTGTGGCAATTCCAACTTTGACCACAGCGTTACTTGCTACGTAGAGTGGTGCTTTCCATCATTTACAGTAGAGTGCATTGCAAAATGATTCCCCATCTTCCTCTAAAGCCAGAACCACCCAGGAATGGGGCCATATGAATCCTTTACCTACTGTACTTGAAAGAAAAAGTTTGACGATAATGTTACTAATCACACTTTTAGATGACACCATGACCATCTGAAATTGGTGTTTTGGAAAAGTTAATGTCAAATAAACAGGTGAATGGGTAAGAATATGATGTGACATAGTGGTAAGTATGTTTCTACACAAACAGTAATTCATTTAAAATTGACCTATTAAACCTTCAATTCCTAGGAGGCTTACATACCAAACATTCACTGTACTGTCAGCAGAATTAAAACTTACAGGGGAAATGCACTTGTTTTGGGATTATTGCCTATTGTTCACAATCATTAGGAAAGACATGACAATGGACCTATATTTGTTTTTTAAAACTCAGAAATAAACATAAATAAAAGTCAGTTTACAGCGGAGCCAATGGGAGGCCCTCTATTCTGCCCATAAAATCAAATAAATAACCTTAAAAAAACTGCCAACAATACTCTATTTATATTTTGTGAATTTAATATTAATTTAGTGTTAGTGATATTGGTATTATAAGCACTAACGCAGACAAACTATTTATAGCGGCGCCGTGATCACAGGCACGCGTGCCAATGTTGACATGATCGACTCATTAGCTGTATCCTCGTTTCCGTGCTCGTCAAACTTTATTCTAGATGAGAAATATTCCTCTCACCTGGATAGTAGAAGGATGAGGACGTATTGCAACAAGTTGGTACACTTTGGCAACCAATTTAGAGCCGGAAAAGACAAGAATAACATGAAAAGACGCTTGGTTCCACCCCCCTTTTCTTTGCGAGGATTATCAGTATTTTTTTATTTAAATGGGAATATATGAACATCCTAGCAGTCGGCATCCTAATGACAGAAGGCCTTGTGCAGTAAGTGAGGTTTTATTATGTTTTTTGGCTCTAAAAAAAGTCAGCAATGAGAAGTAATCAGTAATGTTGTTTTAAAAAAAGCAAACATTGTGATGTGTTTTTTAAATTAATGCGCCGCGTATGCTTAAAATGACTAAAATACATGAATATTAATGGTATTATAAATGTTCCCGTTATTTTGATAGCCATTTAGTCAACAATTATTTTAAGGATTTGTCGACTTATCTGATAATAAAGCATTTACATATTTATAAAGCATACACATATTTAATGGCTCTAATTTTTCCCTTGTCTTCTAATTGCAGCTTCAGTTATTTTAGGCATGTGTTTACTAACAACAAAGATGACTGATTCATTAACAAATATGTAACCGTGCTCTTCATTCACCTGGTTACAAAAAAATTTAATGACTTATAAAATGTTGTCCATTGAAAAGAGTTCTAAAAAATTAACCATGTTTATGTATTTAAAAAAACTGTTAAAATAGCAGCAAAAAAAAAAACTACACACCAAATCCAACTTCCTAAGAAAGAAAAGTATTTTGTGATGTTTAAAAAGCTGCACACTGATATATTGACGATTGAATAAGTCTTGGCAGTTTTAGCACTCTAATAGACTAATAAACGTGTACAATTCTATATTTGATTAATTCTTAATATTTAATAGATTGTATGACATGACTACGTGGGTTCCCTACGGGTACTGCGGCGTACTCCAAAGACATTGATTGATTGATTGATTGATTGATACTTTTATTAGTAGATTCCACAGTACAGTACATATTCCGTACAATTGACCACTAAATGGTAACACCCGAATAAGTTTTTCAACTTGTTTAAGTCGGGGTCCACGTTAATCAATTCATGCACCTGAGGATAGGTTGATTGGCAACATTAAATTGGCACCAGTGTGTGAATGTGAGTGTGAATGTTGTCTGTCTATCTGTGTTGGCCCAGTGATGAGGTGGCGACTTGTCCAGAGTGTACGCCGCCTTCCACCCGATTGTAGCTGAGATAGGCTCCAGCACCCCCCTGACCCCGACAGGGATAAGCGATAAAAAAATGGATGGATGCATGGATGGTATGTTTAATTTTATGATACCTATGCATTGGTGCTTGCCTGCCTGTGTGTGTGAGTGCATGTGTGTGTGAGTGCATGTGTGTGTGTGTGCATGTGTATGCGTGCGTGTCTTTCTACGTGTCTCTCCAAATGTCTCTGTTTTAAATGCTCTCGTATCACATATGTACTGCCATGAAAACAAGGTCCGCTTTGCACAATTTGCAAGCTATTCATGTTTTTAACAAGAATAAGAGGAAATATCCTAACACTATACATGTTATCACTGGCTGTGTTTTTGCGAGTGACCCACTTCCGGCCGGAAAAACACGAATGATGACGTCACAACTATTGTCGACAAATATAATTGTTGGCGACAAATTTTATTGTCGACATTTGTCAACAATGTCGACTAATCGTTGCAACCCCATTTAGAATGCATTGAAAAAAGACATCAGTCTTTCATAATGATTGTGAACGATAGAGAAATTGAAAAAAAAAAGTGCAGTTCCCATTTAAGTACGATGCTTGAGCTTGAGAAACAATAAGGTAAAAAAGTTATAGTCAAACAATATAAAGCCTCCTTGATCTATTATTGGTACAAAGTCATGATTATCTTTAATAAATTCAAATATGTCTAACAGGTCCCACAATAGTGTCCCTGAAGAGGTTAGTAAATAAAAGTGCTTTTATAAGCCTTACTTGGAACTAAGGTTGCCCCCTGAAAAACTGAACTGTCCCGTGACAAAGAATGCATTTTTATTGCTGTTAAAATTATAAATTGTCTGTAAAACATCAATAGATCCTATCGAATGACAACAGTTTAACAACAGCCTGCCATACAGTAAGCTATCCCAATCGATGATCGTTAGAATTTTCTGCCATCTCTGAATTATATAACTTCACTGTCAATCACTTGTCTCAGTTTAGCACCAGCTAAATAGAGTTATTTTCTTAGTTTCTGGCATTCTAGCATGCTGCCAAATGTGACTTTTTACTGCAGTGACATTGTTCTGTAAAAAAAACTAAATAAAAATAAGGAAAGTTCTTAGATTGTTTTTGTCCAAGCGGGAACCTAAGTTTGGCTACATAGTCCGAGAAATACGTGCCAACATAACATTATTGCTAGCTAACATTTTAGAAGTGTTATTGAACAACTCTGCTCTCTTGTTGTCTTATCCTCAAAATACTAGTTGTGTATATAAGTTGTTAAACATGAACATAATGTGTACAGCATTATGATAGTGACACAACACTTTATTATTGTGACACTACACGGGTCTCCAACACGTATATACAGAGGATGAACTGCTGCTTATAGAACCGGTAACGAACAGAGGGTGAAACGTTGGAGCAGACGGAAGCCGAGAGAGTTAGGTCGACGTGACTTGAAGGTATAAATGTGGAACTTGGAGCCTAGCTATGCGGACTTACAGTATATGGCTTGCTTATCCCCTTTCTTGTAAAAAACTTCCCCAGCAGCTTGAACAATACCCAACTGTCATCGATTAAGTCACTATAATATTGATCATGATACAAGCAGCACACCATTCAATTTTACTACAACTACATACACTGTTGAGCTAGTTTTGTACAAACAAAACATGAAATGTGGTCTAATACTTTACAGAATGAGATACTATAATATGATTGCTCATGTTTTTCAGTCAGTACAGATTAGTGCCCTATTGCATTGTGTTGTGCGTTATAAACTTAAAGTGACACAAAAGCTAACTTATCTTTTGCTGTAGCTACCTTACAACTAATGCCTAAGCAATCTGTTTACTATGCTAGAAAGAGTTCCTCAGTGTTCTCTCTTACAATAACAATGTTTCTACAGTGGCAGAATTGATTGCTCCCATTAGCTGCATTGCCAGCCAAATTAGAATAAAACAACTTTCGTCTTATTGTCTCTCAATAGAATGTGCCTATCATTGTGAATGATAGGCACAATTCCTAAGTGGAAGTGGAGTTCCCCTTTAAGTGAACATGTGTTTTGTCAAAGTAGTTTTCATAGAGATGAAAGTTGGCGACCCAGTGCTTTAGGTATTAAGAGTTGCTTGGATTTCCTACAAAATAATTACGTACGCTCAAATCCAGAGAACAATGTGCTTGCAAACCGTTTCAGAGGTAATAAAGTGTGGGTGCACGCATATATCCATCTTTTTTACATTCCAATTAACTTGGAATTGAGCGCACATGTTTGAGTGCAGTTGGCCATATGAGCTTGCAGCAGCCAGCGTCATCTCACAAGATCCTCAGGTGCCGAGAATGTCAAACAACTGACGAAAGTGAAGTCTTGGTATGATTGATGATTGCTCATTTTTATGTATATTTTTTAATGCCTGGCTTGAGATCGACTGACACACCCTCCGAGATCGACCAGTCGATCGCGATCGTCGACGTAATGGGCACCCCTGCCTTAATCTGATCATGTTTGGTTCTTGTAAAATCGGACTAACCCACCTGGATTATGTGATCGAAAACCAGATCTTTTCGTATCGTACTTGCGCCAGTCCAAATCCGTTCAATAAAAATAAAGGCAACAATTGGAATAAAGAGGAGACTCTTTATTTGCTTCACAAATTATAAGAACAAAACATTTTGAAGTGCATAGATGAGATACAAAAAAAAGAAACCATGTAAACTTTTATTTAAAAAATTTAGTGAAGGAAATGTATGATACCGGCTTCATTTGAACTGCCGACGAATGAGACGTAAGATAATGAAGCAAGAATATACCAAGGCAAAGAAGAAAGCATACACAAACTTTTTCACGTGGCATTTGTGTACTCCATACTGATTAGCAATAACTCTGTATTCCACTCAACTGGCCCCAAGCTTGTACACAACAAATAGCAAATTTGAAGTTAGCAAACTCCATCTGAGGCGGGCCGAACAGTCTTTTCCTTCAAATTTCAAACTCCTTTCATCAAACCACATAGCTTATTGAATAAGCCCAAAGGCATTAAAAAGTTGTTTTTTTTCACTCTCCATCCAAAAATTCCATCAAAACCACTCTCTTGAGTCTCTCACACTAGTCTTTGCTTTGGACCCGCATCTTCCAATTCAGCAACTCAAGAGACCTTCTTGGTCATGTTTATGTCATGTTTGTAACGCAAACTAAGATAATTTTTTGATCTAGTCTGCTAATTTACATCAGCATAGCCATGACAGACGTAATATTTGTCATCTGTGCCAATATTACAGCGGAATTAGAAGCACAACAATCCAATCCAATCCAATCCACTTTATTTATATAGCACATTTAAACAACAATAACATTTCCAAAGTGCTGCACAGCCGTGTTAAAAACAATTGTAAAAATATATATATATAAAACCAATAAAAACAATATAAAAACAAATATGATTAAAAACTATTTTAAAGGGTAAAATCAATTAAAACAGTAAAATAGAAATCAAAGTGTATAAAAAACACAGAGGACAACAGAGAACAGAGGACCACACAACTCACGTAGTGTTAAAAGCCAAAGAACTGGGCTTTCGTCGTAAAGATATCTTGTTTTGGTGTGACATCATAGGTCAACCGAAAAAGCAGTTAATTTATCCACGCTAAAAGAGGCATATGGCGTACGACCAATAGTCGCATTAGAGTGCATGCACACTAGGACTTCACATGCAGTTGCTAAAATACAGAAAACTGAAGTATTTTAGAAATCAGACTAATTTAGTGCATGTAAAAATAGTGAGTCTTATACAGGACTAAATCACTAAGCTGTTGGTATACAACATTTTCCAGGACTTTTCCCAAAAATTGCAGGTTTGAAATGGGCCCAATAGTTGTTCAGTACTTTGGCATCAAGAGGGGCTTAATGACATTAGTTTTTAAGGCCTTTGGAAATGTTCCAGTCTCAAGTGAGATGTTAACTAGATGAACGAATTGTGGTTACAAACTGCTCACCGCATACTATGGAAATTTAGTGGGTAACTCATAAAGGCAGTGAGCATGTAGATGGACTCAGACTGTGTGCTTTGATAGTGATATTGTTTTACATTTGAACACTTCCTTATTGGGCCTCTGGTTGTTATGATGTTTATCAGCATAGAAGCATCCTAGACAACAGCTTTGAGGCTGGGGAAGCTTTGGTTAATAGGCTAAGGAGGAAGAGAGGCACAATAGTTTTACTTTGTATCTTTACTGATTTTTATTTAACTTACTTACACTTTAATAAAATAAATAGAACCTGATATTTTCTGCTTTGTTTACATGGTATATGTGCAGAAACACAGTATAGTGTACCATTCGTCCATATTTAATCAGGCTGATTTGTATAAACAACTCCAAACAGTGAAATGCGGTGGAAACACAAACCACACAGGTCTACAGGACCATATAGTTCCAGGAACTAAAGTTTCTAGAAACTTAAAGTTCATGAAAATATTTGATTTAAAAATGCTTAATAATACGTAAAACTTTAGAAGAGATTGACGCACACATGTATGACTTTGATTACCACCAAGTTAAATATAATTCATGGGACGGCGTGGCGCAGTGGAAGAGTGGCCGTGCGCAACGCGAGGGTCACTGGTTCAAATCCCACCTAGAACCAACCTCGTCACGTCCGTTGTGTCCTGAGCAAGACACTTTACCCTTGCTCCTGATGGGTGCTGGTTGGCGCCTTGCATGGCAGCTTCCGCCATCAGTGTGTGAATGTGTGTGTGAATGGGTAAATGTGGAAGTAGTGTCAAAGCGCTTTGAGTACCTTGAAGGTAGAAAAGCGCTATACAAGTACAACCCATTTATCATTTATTTATGTAACTTACAACCAAATGTGGTCGTACAGTAGCCTGCTCACACCAGATTAGAATTTCATGTGAAAAGTATGTATTATTTGATTTGCAATCTTTAAATCTAAACATAAGCATGCCAGCATAACAAAAAGATACACAAAACTTCGACTCTTGTTTGATTACTTAATTTATTATAACAACAAAGTTAAGCTGTCCTGGAGTTAAAGGAACACATTGTGAGAGCAATAGGTAAAAAAGTGGTTGCCTGAAACTTGTTGGCTAAACTGGTTGCCTAAAAAAGTTAAAAAGATAAATTATTGTAGACGTCCTCACAAATATGAATACAAAGCATTGGCCAACAAGTGATTTTTTTGTCCTTGTCTCAATCTTCTATACATTGATAATCAAATGTTGGCAAAACCCGATCGACACACTTTGTTAGTCACCAAAGTATCCACAGCTTGTAGAATGTGCATATGTGAGCCAATTCGTTGGCCTGTGGCACCGCACATGTCCACTTTCAGTTCAGTCATGAAACATCTCAACTTTGACATGAACAAGGGCATATGCCAGGTTTTTGTGCGCACCAACATGAGGCCCGAGCTCTCTCAAAAAGCTGCACACTGAATGTATGCTTTTAGAAGTTAAGCAGAAAAGACTTCTATAGAATACAAATATCTATTTTATTATTGTAATTTAGTTATTTTGCAAAAAAAAAAAGATTATCGAACTATTTTTTTTGCCGTGTATTTGTATTTCTCCGAACCTGCACATATAATTTAATTATATGTGCAGACAGTACAATTGTATGTCAGACAGTATAAAACTATGTGTTTGTAAGTTGTTTGGCATCAGGCCGTGTAATCCACAAAAGTTGAATAAATGCAGCTGGACTCTTCTGAAACATTTTTAACAAACACAAAGAGTTAGTTGGCTCTATTAAACCTTTACGCATAGTGTTAAACTCCTTAAAAAAGGAGAAGAGATTGGGTCTACCAGCCCTGCAGTATGTTCCTTATCTTTTTTTCAGGGAATTTGCAACCCTTCTAAGAACACACCATTGTGTGTCCGTAATTTTAATGCTAATGAGCAGTGTTTGTCTTGCAAACAAAGTGTGTGGCTCCGAGAAATGTGATGTATCTTGGTTTACATACACAGTCTTAGTTGACTCGGTCGGCTGAGCAGAGAAGGTGATGGCCGACACAGCATATACAAAGAAGACCACATTTGTGTATCCATCAAACAGTGACGTCACAAACAGCCCACTGTTAAAAAAAGACTCCAAAACAGTTTTCAAAGGCATCCAAAACTGCGTGCAAGTTCATACCCAAATGCAGGAACCTTATGATTTGAACTTTTCGTGTTAACACGCGTATCCAACATTGTTACAGCATTTATACGTCAGAAAAGGCGAACATGTAAATGAGGTTCAGTGGAGCGTGCATGTGCATATATGAGCCAGTCCGGCCCACAACAAGAGAATAGTGAGAAAGAAAGAGCTTCTTGACTACAGCGACGGACTATAATGGCGGACCCGCGCAAAGCTCTTAAGTATATTCATACCATACAGTATATGGATGATCAAGTGACATTATCGCTACAGGTTAGGCAAATTCCAAACGCCTCGTTTGGTGCAAGCATGAAGAAAAGCAATAATGTTTTATAAATATCTCCGCAATGACTTTACAGTTTGATTTCAAATTTTCGGGATTCATGCGGATCCCAAATAAACAACAGCAGGTACCATTAGGTAAGAAAAGTTGGTTTTGCATAACAGGGCACATTTAAATCAACATAAACCCAAACAAATCATGGTACAAACGTTTGTATTTCATGCAGCGGTCATCTGTCCTATTATACACACTAGTCTGCAATATCACCCTGATTCCACCAAATGCTCTTATTCTACATACACACTCAGGCAGCTGGCACGCGCACTCACACACTGACACAAATTGCATATGTTCATGTTCAGATTATTTTTCTGATCTCTGATTTACGTAATCCGTCAATATCCAAAACAAATCAAAAACATTAAAAAAAATCCGACTTCTCTGTGACCTAGTGTTTTCTCATTTTGCTCCATAATTACGACCCCTCCGAGCTTTGACACCAGATTAATTAAAGACAATTAGCTCATGCACAGCATATTTCACTATGAGGGAATGTGCAGTTAGAGATAAACAACTGTGGTGCTTTTGTGCATTCTAGCAGACATGTCTCACTTTTCTCTCTACAGGAAGGGTGGATGAATTCAGTGTATATTTGTGAGAAAGACTACATTGTTCTATTACACTTTAACACTCCTCTGCCAAAAAGGGGAACTGATATCAGATTGGGCAAAGCGCCATTTCTGTGAAGAGTTTGAAAAAAAATCTTGAACATTTATTTTCTAGAAACACTTATTTTTCCTTTCGTACATTAATATATTAAACATTTCTTGCACAATTCAGCATTTAAGGGGCCTATAATGCAAGAGTACATTTTCTTATCAATCAATCAATCAATGTTTACTTATATAGCCCTAAATCACTAGTGTCTCAAAGGGCTGCACAAACCACCACGACATCCTCGGTAGGCCCACATAAGGGCAAGGAAAACTCACACCCAGTGGGACATCGGTGACAATAATGACCCAGTGGGACGTCGGTGACAATGATGACTATGAGAACCTTAGAGAGGAGGAAAGCAATGGATGTCGAGCGGGTCTAACATGATACTGTGAAAGTTCAATCCACAATGGATCCAACAGTCGCGAGAGTCCAGTCCAAAGCGGATCCAACACAGCAGCGAGAGTCCCGTTCACAGCGGAGCCAGCAGGAAACCATCCCAAGCGGAGGCGGATCAGCAGCGCAGAGATGTCCCCAGCCGATACACAGGCAAGCAGTACATGGCCACCGGATCGGACCGGACCCCCTCCACAAGGGAGAGTGGGACATAGAAGAAAAAGAAAAGAAACGGCAGATCAACTGGTCTAAAAAGGGAGTCTATTTAAAGGCTAGAGTATACAAATTAGTTTTAAGGTGAGACTTAAATGCTTCTACTGAGGTGGCATCTCGAACTGTTACCGGGAGGGCATTCCAGAGTACTGGAGCCCGAACGGAAAACGCTCTATAGCCCGCAGACTTTTTTTGGGCTTTGGGAATCACTAACAAGCCTTACCTATTCTACCTGCGGTTGTGTATTTGCATAAATCCCTCAATTTGAAATCAAACCGTGGAGGCGTTGCGGAGATATTTATTAAACAATATTGCCTTTCTTCATACTTCCACCAAACAAGCCATTTGAAATTTGCAACAACCTGTGTCGTTTTTTATGCACCAATAGCATCACCGGATTATCCATACATGGTATAAATTTACCCAAACTCCTTGGCGTGAGTCTGCCCTTGCCATCAATAAGCTCCTTCTTTTTCTCTATCTACTTGTTGTGGGGCAGACTGGCTTGTACATAGACCTGCATCCTCCACTGTTGCCATTTCTCATATAAAGTAATGTATAGTTTAAACTTAATCTGTCAGTACACTCGATAAAAACTACAGCAAGCATGGCGGGGAGAAGACGCTGTTGAAGTGGAGTCACCTAAATAATACCGCTTCCAAAACAGCGCATCCTGAAGAGACGGTCAGAAAGCGGCTTGAAAACAGTCTGTAAATCATATACTATGCAACATTTTGAACCAAAAAAACACTATTACTAAGGGTGTGTTTTAAATGTAGAAAAAAGTCATAATATGGGCCTTTTAAATTACTGTTAAATTTTTGGGAAGGCACATGGCAATAGTGTGATGTTATTGTATAAAGTACACCATGCAGAATACTAACAACCATGATTAATTATGCAAATCATTAATAAAATTATTCCTTTTGGAAATTGCAAGTAATAAAGTTGGTGGGTGTTTTAATGTGCAGTCATAGCCCACATTTTGTAGTCATTACAATTAGAGCTGGGCGATATATCGATATAAACAATATATCGCGGGTTTGCCTCTGTGCGATATAGAAAATTATTATATCGTAATATTCGAGTATACATTCTCACGCAGTTGCTTTTAGCTGTGGACATTACACTACAGGCGTTTCTCACTCATTCTCGTCTCTCCTTCTCACAGAGACGTAAAACAAGCCCACTTTCTTACATACTGTCGCGCGTGTAGCGTCATACGCCCTCGCCGAGCAGAGAGGTAGCAGCATGGCTAACGTTAGCTGAGGCAGGTGGTGCAAGCGCAGCGGTTCGAGTGACATTACAAGAGAGAGAGTGCGCAACTGATCACAAATGGAGGAAGAACAATTAATGCCCAAAAAAAACAGCAGAGGGTCCATCATCTGGCGGTGGTTTGGCTTCAAGCAGGAAAATATTCAGCAGACAACAGCAATATGCAAAGTATGCAGCAGAAGTGTTGCTACAAAAGGTAGCAGCAATAATAATTTGTTCTTTCATTTAAAAAGTCACCAGCGAGCGAATGAAGAGTATTTAGTAAATACAGTTTTGGAAAATTGACTTAGTTGGGATTTTCCTCGCTGCATGAAAGTTTAAAAGTAGCATATATTAATGCAGTATGAAGAAGAATATTTTAATGTAGACACATGGAATCATCATACTGCTGCGATTATATGCATCAGGTGTTCATTCAAGGCTAAGGCAAAATATCGAGATATATATCGTATATCGCGATATGGCATAAAAATATTGAGATATTAATAAAAGCCAATATCGCCCAGCCCTAATTAAAATGTTTTCATTTTCTACGCTGCATGTCTTCATTAGGGTCACCACTGCGCTAAAGCCTATACCAGCGGATTTTGAACAAGAGGCACGGTATACCCAGCACTATTTAAAGGTGCCATATGTAATAATTGTGTGTCAAGTCATCATTAAATGGCTCTGATATGTCAAAAAGCATTAATAAATCATGGTATTTTCAAATACCTCTATAACTGATAACGGTAGTTCAGGTGGGATATTCCCATTTCAAAATTATATTTACATCCCTGAAATGTTGTTATTGTTTTAAAAATGTTTTTGTATTTTTATTATCATCCTTTTTTTTTCTCACCCTCCACCCCCATTGTTTACCTGTATCCTCATCTTTTTTGTAAGGGGTGCCGGAAGTTGGCAGACCCGTCAGCGATCTTGTTCTGTCTCCCTGTAATGTTTGTCTGATCTTGAATGGAATTGTGCTAAAAATTTAAATTTCACCTCGGGGATTAATAAGGGATTTCTGATTCTGATTTTGATGTCCTGCCCTCCACCGTTTGACCAATTAGAAAGTCTGTGAGTGTGTCACATCCAGGTTGCCAGTTATGCACCGCCATCTTTGTCTAGCTACTGCCACCGGTAAACTTACTAAACATGTCAGACCTTAGTAAATCTAAAAGGCGTCATTACGATTCTTAACTTATTCATGACAAAGCCAGGAACAAAACGAGGATTTGTATCTGGGATGCCTTTGAAAGATGGAGACGATTGAAGGCGGAGAAGGTTTTTTTAATCTGACGCCAATTTGCTAATTTCCACCTTGACAAGTCAGGATTTTACGTTTTCTTATTACTTGTAATAAATGGAAATGGACATTTCATATGTAAACTATATCGTCCAATACAGTCTATAATCTTGTCTAACAAAGCTATTACGTATGTCCGTGCAACGAATGCTTAGTTTAATGGATCTGAGCTCCAGGTGTAACGTCTAGCGTGCTAGCCCGGTCAATGACACATCGACATACAGGCTAACGGGGGAAATATATGCCCGTTAGCCTGTATGTCGAAGTATTATCCAATTGACAGGACAAAATATATTTTTGACAAATGTGAATATGGGTAGTGTCAGTGCCTCTTTCGTTCTCAATATGCTGATTCATCCATCCATCCATTTCCTACCGCTTACGCTGAGGAAATGCGTTCTAGCATTAGCACGGCTAACTGCGGTTTTCGGTACTGTATGTGCATGAGGCACATATGGGGTGATATTTGCTTGGCACAATATAATGCATTACATGTAATGTTTTTTTCTACTTTGTGTAATGACATTGTAGTAGGCTATATGATTTATGCGTAACGTGGTATTTGCGTAACGTGGGTTGGCTCATAGAAGTGCACTCTGCACTGAAAATGGTGATGTGCTTAAAGGGAAGAGATACCAACAGTATACCAACCCTTCACAGTATTTGTGTAAACGATTGTTTTGCAAACATGCAAAGGAGGGTCGGCAGTAGCTAAGTCTTTAAAGATTTGGGTTTGGAACCAAAGGGTTACAGTCCTGCTGTGATACCAGCACTCCCTCCCGAAATAAAAAATATGTATTGTCTGCCAAAGGAATTAAGGAGAGACATCTAGCTGAAGTTTACCTACATCTGTGCCTTGCTTTGCCCACACAAGATGGGAGGCTTTTACAAAAGCAATTTAAACAGACTAATTAAATAAATTAGGAGAGGTTTTACTTGGCTGAGAGAGGATAACTGAATGCAACGACTAATTTTAGATCTTTGAATACAGAGAGTGGGGTGTAGACACTTTAAAGGCTCATTAAGTCAGGTAAGTGGAAGAAGGTTTGAGGGTACAACACCAAAACTTCAGTCTTACCAACAGAATATATGTTTTACTGAGAAGATCCTCTAGTGGAATTTTACAAGCACGAGCGCACACACACATTGTAGAGGAGTGATTTACAATTTGTCACAACCTAGAGAATTCAAAAGGTCACGGTCTTAATAAGCAAAGAATCTACTCCCTTTTTAAACACCCCAACCTTATGTTTAGCATCACCATCAATGTCTTTTTCAAGAAGGCGCCTCCCATGAAATGTGTAGCAGAAGGTCACCTCCTTCCTCTGATGCTTCTCCTTCCCTCCTGCCTATTTGTGGGTGTAATGTCCCATGAGCCAATTTTAGGTGTGTCATATTTCAAGTCCAGCCGCTCAAAGTTGCAGTTAACAAAGCCATGACCCGAGCATACATATGAGGCACAATGGCTGCTGGCTGTAAGATCAGAAGAGTGTGGACATCGGAGGAGATAGCACTCAGTCACGCCACATAAATCACAGCATACAAAAATGGCATTTCCTGCATGGTACTGATTCAACGCTCACCAACTGTTATCTGCACCTCTTTTGGGGACATTTTGCAATTGACTCTTTGGCTGCAGATATATTTCCAGCGGCTGACATTGATATTCTGTCATAAGTGATGGCTTTACATGTGCGTTGATTCATGATGGACGAAGAAGGTTTCCATATTATAACTAAGCAGAAACAGAGAAGACTCCCCTCAGTCTGATCATACAGAAAAATTGTACAATAATGCATCTTAGTTTTATCATTGATTTTCAAATACAAACATGAAGTATACTGTAGCATACTAGATGTGTCCTTTTTACAGTAGAGTGAAACTATTATGTAATTTTTTGAAAGCACAAATGTGACATCCGTTCTGGGTTTTGTATAAGAACAGGCTTAAGATATTGACTAATTGTTTTTTGATAATTGAATTTGATCACATTAATATTTAATGCTATATCTCACAACAATGGAAGCATAATACATGTCACTACATGGCAGCAACCAGAAAAGAACAAGTAACAGCCCAACTCGTTGCCAGCTAAATTGGTTATTCAAATAATAATGTTAATAATAAACAGAGACAAAGAAGGACATTTAGTGCTGGGGCCCATTTAAAAGTGGAAGATAACATCAGGAATGTAAATTACTATTTGTAAAGTTAGCGTGGAAGTTTTAAACCAGGGGCCATAGATGGGTCTGAGGGAGTCTGTTAATATCAAATAAAAATCAGCAATAACCTGATTATAATTGTTTGTATACAATTAAGTGCTTTTAAATATTTACTTATTTTTAGCTGTACAATGAATGTGTTTCTTTGTATGTGCCTTTTGTGCATAATCGTATTTTTTCACTTTATGATCGCAATGGAATATTTATATTAGTTAGCCCTTTGTCGTTTATATTGTATTTTATTTTATTATTTTTTAAATATTTTTATAGTTTAATTTTGAAAAAATAGCCACATGTACATACTGTTTGTTTGAAATAGAAAGTGCAACTAAGTTTTTTTTTTATTAGCGGTAAATAATTGTGATTAAAATCGTGATTTCAATATTGTTTTAACGTATCTTTGATTATTATTTTCTCCAGAATCGTGCAGCCCTAGGTGGCAATACTTCCAACTTAGGTAAACATTTAAAGGACAAGCATCCAGACTTGCACAAGGAGTTTAAAGACAGACCGATAATGTAGTTAAACAAGCTCCCCTGATGTACCCATATAGATACCTGAACGTGCATACAAACGGTTGGCCTGTTGCCAATGATTAGAGATGTCAAAACCGCCCCTGTAGCATGAACCAATGCAAGTGAATTGACTGGATTTTGTACCAAAATACTACAATTCGTGTTTTATCTGCTACATCAGGGGTAGGGAACCTATGGCTCTAGAGCCAGATGTGGCTCTTTTGATGACTGCATCTGGCTCTCAGATAAATCTTAGCTGATTTTGCTTAACACAATAAGTAATTAATAATTTGGCTGGTAATCACAGTGTTAAAAATAACGTTCAAAATATATGCATTTTAATCCATCCATCCATTTTTATACCACACCTGTTCAAGAAGTCACATTATTGATTAGAAGAAATTTTTTTTATTATTGGTTAGCTTTAGAATAAAAAATGTTATTCAAAATAATAGGAGACTTATTGTACTCTACAAATGTAGTTATTAATAAAAAATGCATGCATTTAGTTGTATTCAGTGTTAGAAAATATTATATGGCTCTCACGGAAATACATTTTAAAATCTTTGGCTTTCATGCCTCTCAGCGAAAAAGGTTCCCGACCCCTGTGCTACATGTTTAAGTTTTAGCTATAATATTGGTTTTATTATTTACTAATTATTGTATTTGTCTTAAAGAGGAACTGAAAAAAAAAAAAACGTTGTCTTTTTGTCGTCTCTCATAAGGATATTGTACGATAGGCAAATTTCCAAAAACAAAGTGCAGTTCCCCTTTAATGCACAGACCAACGGTGGGAACAAATAATCATGAAGCATTTAATACAATCTCAATAAAGATTTGAAATCTATTCTAACCTAATCCTAGATTGTGGCAGGCTATATGTTTTATGTAAATCTGTAAATTGTTCTTTGAGTGCAATTACAAATGTATGTTTAACGTATATAATGTAAGATTCTTTGTTAAAATCAAGTTAAGAGGATTTTTTTTGTGGTCACCATTATTTTGAAAAGTATTAAAGTATTGAAATGTATGGAAATACATATTCGTACCAGTAAAAATATCAAGATTTTGATATCGGGAAAACACTAGTGTATATGTACAACACCCATGTTTGCTTGGCCTTGGCCGCATGCGTAGCCTCAACACCCATTTCAAACTAAGTTGAAAGTATTGCTGTCACCGCAGCAGTTCCTTCAGCCATTTTACACTGTCACCCTTAGAAGTTTTTGCAGATACTGTACAATACTACTGTATGCAAGTGGTATTTGTTATTAGCATTCGGACTACATCAGCTGTAGCACACACAAAATGTGATGTTTCCTGTTATCAGGTTTGATTGTCCAGCAGGTTGAGGACGCAAGGCTCAACAATTCTGATTCTGAGACAAATAAGTTATTATAACAGTTAAAACATATTGTGTATAAAGTTGTGTTTATGTGAATATTTCTGGAAAAAAGTTCATAACTTACAGTGGATTCTTAAACTGTTCTATGACTCAAAAAAGCAATAATGATTGAGTCATCAAAATGCATCCAAAACCATGACTTTGGGTATTTTCATTAAAGGCCTACTGAAACCCACTACTACCGACCACGCAGTCTGATAGTTTATGTATCAATGATGAAATCTTAACATTGCAACACATGCCAATACGGCCTTTTTAGTTTATTAAATTGCAATTTGAAATTTCACGCGGAGTATCCTGTTGAAAACGTCGGTATGACGTGCGTATGATGACGCGTGCGCGTGACGTCTCGGATTGTAGCGGACATTTTTTTCCAGCCCGATCCAAGTTATAAGTAGTCTGCTTTAATCGCAAAATTACACAGTGTTCTGGACATCTGTGTTGCTGAATCTTTTGCAATTTGTTGAATTAATAATGGAGAAGTCAAAGAAGAAAGATGTAGGTGGGAAGCGGTGTATTGCACCTGCCTTTAACAACACAAACACAGCCGGTGTTTCCTTGTTTACATTTCCGAAGGTGAAGCTTTACTATGGAACAGAGCGGTCAAGCGAACATGGTTCCCGACCACATGTCAACCGGCAAGTTTCGGTGAGAAAATTGTGGAAATAAGTCGGCTCTTACCGTAGAAATGAGCGGAGCTTGCGTCTTCCTGCAGCTGCGGACTCTCTTAGCTCCTCCCAGCGGGGACACTGGCGGTCACCACACCCGTGGCCACACCCCTCCGACGTTCAGGTGCCATATAATCTCACTAAAACACTAGTAACACAATAAGCAGATAAGGGATTTTCCAAAATCATCCTAGTAAATGTGTCTAATAACATCTGAATCACTCCCACTGCCCTCGCTTTTTTTTCCTTTTTTCTTTCTAGTACTTCACTCTTTCATCCTCGCTCAAATTAATGGGGAAATCGTCGCTTTCTCGGTCCGAATTCACTCTCGCTGCTTGTGGCTATGATTGTAAACAATGTGAGGATGTGAGGAGCTCCACAATCCGTGACGTCACGCGCACATCGTCTGCTACTTTGAGTACAGGCAAGGCTTTTTTACTAGCGACCAAATGTTGCGAACTTTATCGTCGATGTTCTCTACTAAATCCTTTCAGCAAAATGATGGCAATATCGTAAATTGATCAAGTATAACACATAGAATGGACCTGCTATCCCGGTTTAAAAAGGGAAATCTCATTTCAGTAGGCCTTTAGAATGTGCTCACATGTCAACATACACATCAAAAATAACTATGCTATCCTTTATGCTGATGCAGTTGACTTGTGTGACAAAATAAGTGGGATGTGCTCAGAGCAGAGGAGTAAGCCCATGTATACATCCCATTTGTCTTTTTCTTCAGCACAGTGCAGAGGGAGAACTGCAGCACAGCTCCACTATACCTGCAGAAATGTCACCGAATTAACCACGAATAGAAATAAGTGTCATAATGATCGCCAAGAAGATATTTCTGCTCATACAGACAAACCGTCATTGATCTAGGCACTGCAATAAAGATATCTCAAAGTCCTCTCGGCCACATAAGGAAATTGTACACTAAATTGTCCTGCACTTACACTAACATTTTACGGTGTGCAGTCAGAGGCACTTAGCTGGGAAGCTATAGTAATACAATAGGTATAAAGAGAGCAGATGAGATACACACCTGTAAGTCGCACCATACACCTGCCGCCTCTTGTAATCCACTTGTGAGGACTGTCCTGGTTGGCCCAACATGTTAGCTGCGGGTCTGTGATTTGCTGTGCTTTCCTCAGTGGTGGCTGCCTATTTACGCAGCGTTCACACTGCTGCTGTTGCTGCTGCTGCTGACGTCCTCTGCTGAGCACGCTGGCATTGATTCATTCAAAACATCCTCCTACCCACTGCTCCTGTGGGAGCCTGCTGAGGTGGGGCTAAAATTATATGCTATCACTGAATGGTTCCTCTGTCTAAGGGCATTACCCTTGTGATGGGTGTTATTAATGTCAGTCAAACTCACTGAGGCATATTTATAAGAGGCTTCGAAGCACAACGTTAAACCACCGGTACAAAGCATTAGCCATAAACCATAGCCTATCTCTCAGCTCGCTCCCATTCACTCCCTGTAGCCATTATCTTTCACACAACGCTCTCACCTGCTGACATTGTAGAGCTTCCTCCTCAACAGAAGGCTTCCCCGAAGAGGACGCCCTGTCTGCTCCATTTTCTCTGCAGTCACCCAGAAACAATGGGTACGGTGGATGGCAGATACAACGTGGAAGTCATGACAGAAATATATACAGCAGGGCTATCTAACTGGCAACCCAGGTTCCAAATCCGGCCCGGGAAATGACACCATACCGCAACTCAAGTTCAGTTCAAAACTTGGGAAATAAACATTTTTGCAACAATTTCCTAAAAACAGCAGTTTTTATGTTGTGTAGAGGAACTTGGACCACTGTAAACACATTGGCCGAGCCTTGCATTGACATTTTAACCTCGCTAGCAAACATACAACACTAGGGTCTAAACTTGTGATTTATATAACTGAGGCGTTCCTCAAGGTAAATCCTCTAATTTTTGGCAGTTCAAAGTATTTTTTGTAACGTGATTTATATAAGGTGTTGCTGTTGTTTGTTTACTTCAGATGTAGTCAGGAATCATTTGTCAGGAATCAACTTCTTTAATTATACTACTAGAGAAGGGAAAATGCTAGATTCTCTGATGTATCACGATTAAAACATGAGCAATTCATGAATCAATGGACAAATTTTCAAAATCTCAATTATTCACGTTAATTAAATTGTAATGATACATCTTCTGATGCTGAGCTAGGGCACATCATTAGAATGTTCCTGATCTTAATTTGGTGTTTTGGGTCTTTCGAAACATCCGACACCCTCCTTCAGGTGACCCAGCTGAAGTTGATCAAGTCCCAGTTTGTGCCCTAGCAGCATTTGTCACAGATCCGCTCTTTTGATCCAGAGCCACCTCAAAGCCTTCTCTGCAGCCTCTGTGCTGTTGCCGATAGCCCCTCTTTTATTCTCACCCGTGATGCCGAGTGCAGTGTAGGCCCTGTAGAGGGACTGTCCTGCGAAGTCTCTGCACCCTCCACAGCTAGGCACCTTGCCTTCCAGCCTTGATTGTGGCAGTTGCTGACGAAGCCTTCATATTTCTCCCTCTTGCGCTCAAACCATTCGGTCTTCCCATGGCACAGTGAGCTCTAACATGACCAGGTTCTTTGTTGCCTCAGATACTACGACAATGTCAGGTCTCAGGGTGGTATTGACGACATGCTGGGGGAACTTTAAGCTGTTTATCCAAGTCCACTTTCCGCTGCCAATCCTGTGCGGTGTTCAGAAGCCCTAATCCTACTCTGGAAGACCTTTCTGGTTTACCTCCGGCCCCTGATGAAGCTGATGATTAGCTTAAAGTGCTTTGACCGCCAGCAGCTGTTGATGTTAACCTGAATGCTCTCCGCAATTGTTTTGAGCACCTGGTCATGACGCCAGCTATACCGGCCTTCCCCCAAAGCTTTTGGGCAGCAGCTCAAAATGTGCTCAATAGTTTCCTTTCTCTTGCACAGGGCACATTCTGGTTTATCGGCCAAATCCCAGGTGGGAAGGATGTCGTAGACTGCCTGGACCAGGAACTTGATGTGGTGTGGCTCTGCCAGAGGTTCAACCAAGTGATCCTCCTCTCCACAGCTTGTTTCCATCTAGTCCAGGCACCCTGACGTGACATTCCCACTGCTTTGGTGGACCTTTCCACCGCCACCGCTGCCCTCACCTCGCCTTGAACTAGCTGCCTCCACTTCTTCCCTTAAGCCTTGTCAAACCGGGGACCTTGATAGTTTCCTAGCCCAGTTCCTCCTCTGGCCACTGCTCCCCACCAGAACACCATGACGCAGCCGTGACTCTGAATAAATAAAGTAATAGACTGTTCTAAAATGAGTCATTAATGATAATGTTATCTAAACGTTAGTTCTAGGTTTGGTTCCAACTAACCAAGTGCAAACTAATAAGCAAGCATTATTTTAATGTTAGGTTTTAACTGGGTTAGCTCGGATACTCACGGTGAAGGCAGGAGAAAAGGACAAGCTATGCTAGGCACAGTGCTAAACTAGCTTGTATGTGAAGTAGTGAAAAAAAAAGATAAATATGTTGTACACTTGATTGGCAACACTAAATTGGCCCTAGTGTGTGAATGTGAGTGTAAATGTTGTCTGTCTATCTGTGTTGGCCCTGCGATGAGGTGGCGACTTGTCCAGGGTGTACCCCGCCTTCCGCCCGATTGTAGCTGAGATCAGCGCCAGCGCCCCCCGCGACTCCGAAAGGGAATAAGCGGTAGAAAATGGATGGATGGATGGACTTCAACCAAAGACTAATAGGAACTGTCTTAAAGCACAGAGTAACCAAAGAGGAAGAAAAAGGAAATTGGCAAGTAAGAATAATAAATCAAGAGAGATAATAATAACTGTACAGTGTGGCTGCCAGCCGGCAACACTTTTAGGCAGATGATAGATGACAGGTCTTTGAACCGCAAGTTTATGGCAACTGGGGTCAAAGTGTCAGAGCATTCTGTGGTTTAAGAAGGCACAAAAGTTAAATCAATTATGCCTGCTTGCCAAGTAGGGATGTTTATTCATTTTATCACTTAGTAGGCAGCTACAGTGCTCAAAATCTAGTTTTCTATGTACAGTAAATAAAACACAACTTAAGACATAACACTTAATTCATGACAAAATGATGTACTAGAATGTTTTATTTTATTTTTTTAATCCGAATGTGGTGAAACCCTAACTTTTTAAATGTGATGTGGCGATGGACAACTGTAATTTGTAAGTCAATGCCTCACCAAACATGAACCTCATCACACTACACCTGTAGATCTGCTCTCACAATAAAGTGAGACAGGCACATGATCAAAATAGTAGCATTTACTTAAAATCACTAATGTCAATTCCTAAAATGTAAACACGACGTGGAAAACAAACAATTGTGGAAGGGGGACCAGAGTCAAATGAAAAAATTTCACCCTTTGTTAGTTTTTCTCTACCATCTGTGTAGCCTCAGCAGTTAATTTGAAAACATTTTTTCAAAACCACTATGTTGAGTGAATTGAAATTTCTTTAACTGACTGGGATTGTAGCAGGTATAATGGTACTGAAAAAAGACCATAGTTATTGCAATTGCTTTACTTTTGTAATCCATTACTTTCAACTATTACATCCACTGATAAATCTAATGACATATTTTACAAAATCAACCCATGCAGCTTAATTTATATAACCGTCCATCCATTTTCTACAACTTGTCCCTTTTGGGGTTGCGGGAGGTCGCTGGAGCCTATCTCAGCTGTATTCGGGCGGTAGGCGGGGTACACCCTGAAACAAGTCGCCACCTCAGCGCAGTAATGTATGTATATATATATATATATAGATATATATAGATATATTAGGGGTGTGGGGAAAAAATCGATGCAAATACGAATCGCAATTCTCACGTTGTGCGATTCAGAATAGATTCTCTTTTTTTTTTTTTAATGGTTTTTTTTTGTTTTGTTCTTTTTATCAATCCAACAAACCAATACACAGCAATACCATAACAATGCAATCCAATTCCAAAACCAAACCTGACCCAACAACACTCAGAACTGCAATAAACAGAGCAATTGAGAGGAGACACAAACACGACACAGAACAAAACAAAAGTAGTGAAACAAAAATTATTAAACAACAGTATTAATATTAGTTATAATTTCAGCATAACAGTGATTAAAAATCCCTCATTGAGATTATCATCAGACAATTATAAAACATTTTAAAAAAAGAACAATGGTGTCACAGTGGCTTACACTTGCAATGCATCTCATAAGCTTGACAACACACATCCAGTGTTTTCACAAAGATAAAATAAGTCATATTTTTGGTTCGTTTAATAGTTAAAACAAATTTACATTATTGCAATCAGTTGATAAAACATTGTCCTTTACAATTATAAAAGCTTTTTAAAACAAATCTACTACTCTGCTAGCATGTCAGCAGACTGGGGTAGATCCTGCTGAAATCCTATGTATTGAATGAATACAGAATCGTTTTGAATCGGAAAAATGTCGTTTTTGAATTAAGAATCGCGTTGAATCGAAAAAAATTGATATATAATCGAATCGCGACCCCAAGAATCAATATTGAATCGTGTGTATGTGTGTGTGTATATATATATATATATATATATATATATATATATATATATATATATATATATATATATATATATATATATATATATATATATGTAGGTGTGGGAAAAAATCACAAGACTACTTCATCTCTACAGAACTGTTTCATGAGGGGTTCCCTCAATCATCAGGATCAATGTAGAGATGAAGTAGTCTTGTGATTTTTTCCCACACCTACATATTGCGCTCTACCACGGTATCGAGCACTATTCTCTGGATAATCCTATCAAGACATACATATACATATATATATATATATATATATATATATATATATATATATATATATATATATATATATATATATATATATATTATATATATATATATTAGGGTTGTAACGCTACGTGTACTTTAATTGAACCGTTTCGGTACGGGGGGGGTACCGAACGAGTTTGTAAGCTTAAGTCTTAAAGGGGAACATTATCACAATTTCAGAAGGGTTAAAACCAATAAAAATCAGTTCCCAGTGGCTTATTTTATTTTTCAAAGTTTTTTTCAAAATTTTACCAATCACGCAATATCCCAAAAAACTGCTTCAAAGTGCCTGATTTTCACCATCGCTATATCCACCCGTCCATTTTCCTGTGACGTCACTACGTGATGCCAATACAAAAAAACATGCCGGGTAGAACAGAAAGATATAGCGACATTAGCTCGGATTCAGACTCGGACTTCAGCGGCTTAAGCGATTCAACAGATTACGCATGTATTGAAACGGATGGTTGGAGTGTGGAGGCAAATAGCAAAAACGAAATTGAAGAAGAAACTGAAGCTATTGAGCCATATCACGACAGACAACGGCAACGAGGACGAATTTGGCGATCGCCTTCTAACCAACGATTGCATCTTTTGACCACTGGTGCAACTTGAATTCGTCGATTGGTATGTGTTTGTTTAAACAAGGCGACTCGGTAAAGAATCTGGATATTATCTTCGACTCAACTCTCTCCTTTGAGCCACACATTAAAAGCGTTACTAAAACGGCCTTCTTTCATCTCCGTAATATCGCTAAAATTTGCTCCATTTTGTCCACTAAAGACGCTGAGATCATTATCCATGCGTTTGTTACGTCTCGCCTCGATTACTGTAACGTATTATTTTCGGGTCTACCAATGTCTAGCATTAAAAGATTACAGTTGGTACAAAATGCGGCTGCTAGACTTTTGACAAGAACAAGAAAGTTTGATCACATTACGCCTATACTGGCTCACCTGCACTGGCTTCCTGTGCACTTAAGATGTGACTTTAAGATTTTACTACTTACGTATAAAATACTACACGGTCTAGTTCCAGCCTATCTTGCTGATTGTATTGTACCATACGTCCCGGCAAGAAGTCTGCATTCAAAGGACTCCGGCTTATTAGTGATTCCCAAAGCCAAAAAAAAGTCTGCGGGCTATAGGGCGTTTTCATTTCGGGCTCCAGTACTCTGGAATGCCCTCCCGGTAACAGTTCGAGATGCCACCTCAGTAGAAGCATTTAAGTCTCACCTTAAAACTAATTTGTATACTCTAGCCCAGTGGTCCCAAACCTTTTTGTATCCGCGGACCGGTCAACGCTTAATAATTTGTCCCGCGGCCCGGGGGGGTGTCCTTTTTTTTTTCTTTTCTTCTTTGTCATGAAAAAGGGACGTTTTTGTCATGAAAAAGGGAGTTTTTTGTGGTTGGTGCACTATTTGTAAGTGTATATTGTGTTTTTTATGCTGATTTAATAAAAAAATAAAAAAAAGTTTTTTTTTTAATTCTTCTGCGGCCCGGTACCAATCTTTTTCTCCAATGTCCCACTCTCCCTTGTGGAGGGGGTCCGGTCCGATCCGGTGGCCATGGATAACGTACTGGCTGTCCAGAGTCGGGGCCCAGGATGGACCGCTCGTCCAGAGTAGAGACCCAGGATGGACCGCTTGCCTGTGTATCCGCTGGGGACATCCCTGCGCTGCTGATCCGCCTCCGCTTGGGATGGTTTCCTGCTGGCTCCACTGTGAACGGGACTCTCGCTGCTGTGTTGGATATGCTTTGGACTGGACTCTCGCGGCTGTGTTGGATCCATTATGGATTGAACTTTCACAGTATCATGTTAGACCCGCTCGACATCCATTGCTTTCCTCCTCTCAAAGGTTCTCATAGTCATCATTGTCACCGACGTCCCACTGGGTGTGAGTTTTCCTTGCCCTTATGTGGGCCTACCGAGGATGTCGTAGTGGTTTGTGTTGTGGTTTGTGCAGCCCTTTGAGACACTAGTGATTTAGGGCTATATAAGTAAACATTAATTGATTGATTGATAAATGTGGGTGGAGGGAAAGGCTGGATGCAAATATAGCTATAAATGAGGCATAATGATGCAATATGTACATACAGCTTGCCTAAATAGCATTTTAGCATTGATTAGCTTGCAGTCATGCCGTGCGCAAATATGTCTGATTAGCACATAAGCCAATAACATCAACAAAACTCACCTTTGTGATTTCGTTGACTTTATCGTTGGAAATGCATCTGCTTCGAGTGTCGCAGGATATCAACACATCTCTGTCGTAGCATCGCTATCGTCGGTAGCGATGCTACGACAGAACTGGACAAACGAGGGACTTTCGCATCTTTTGACCACTGGTGCAACTTGAATCAGTCGATTGGTATGTGTTTGTTTGGCATTAAATGTGGGTGGAGGGAAAGGCTGGATGCAAATATAGCTACAAATGAGGTATAATGATGCAATATGTACATACAGCTAGCCTAAATAGCATGTTAGCATCGATTAGCATGCCGTGACCATTGATATGTCTGATTAGCACACTCTGCGTTAGTCAACTTGAATCCGTACCTGTTAGTGTTGTAACACCCTCAGACAACACACCGACGAGGCATATGTCTCCAAGGTACGAAAAACAGTCGAAAAAACGGAAAATAACAGAGCTGATTTGACTTGGTGTGTGTAATGTGTTTGGGAAAATGGCGGATTGCTTTCTGTTGTGACGTCACGGGTGAAAGGTCATTGCTCCGACAGCAAACAATTGAAAGGCGTTTCAATCGCCATATTCACCCTTTTAGAGTTCGGAAATTGGTTAAAAAAACACATAGTCTTTTTTCTGCAACATCAAGGTATACCGTATTTCCTTGAATTGCCGCCGGGCATGTAATATGCGCCTGGCTTGAATTACTGCCGGGTCAAACTCGCTTCCCAAAATTATTAGCGCATGCTTACTATTACCGCCGGGTCAAATTCATGACGTCACGAGTGACGCTTCCCCCGTCGTCATTTTAAAAATGGCGGAGGAGTTGTTTTTTGCTTGTACTATGTGTAAACCAGGGGTCTTGTTCAACAGCCATACAGATCACACTGAAAGTTGTGATATAAAACAACTTTAACACTCTTACCAATATGTGCCACACTCTGTGAACCCACGCCAAACAAGCATGACAAACACATTTCGGGAGAACATCGGCTCTGTAACACATTATAAACGCAACATAACAATTACCCAGAATGCCATGCATCCATGAATCTTGTCTATATTATACACCCCGCTAACACCAACCCCCCCCATGCGTCGGTTGAAGTGGGCGGGTTTGGGGGCGCGTGTATAATATAGCCAAGAGTCATGGATGCATGGCATTCTGGGTAATTGTTATGTTGCGTTTATAATGTGTTACAGAGCCGATGTTCTCTAGAAATGTGTTTGTTATTCTTGTTCGGTTATGTTTCACAGTGTGGCGCATATTAGTAAGAGTGTTAAAGTTGTTTGTTTCACAACCTTCAGTGTAACCGGTATGGCTGTTGAGCAAGTATACCTCGCAATCTCGTACGAGAAGCAGCGAAATGCATGCATCCGGCCGGCACGCAGATAGCATGGTGTAAAGGTGGGCGTGATGACATGATGTAGAACAGAAGAATTTTTTAATTTAAATTTTTTTTTTTTCAAAAAATATTTTTTACTGCATGCCATTGGTAGGCGCCGGGGTGAGAAGAGGTTTTAAAGTTATTAGCGCCTGCTTTCTTTTACCGCATGTCTTGAATAAGCTCAGGAGTGAGAAGTGGTTTTAAATTAATTAGCGCCCCGGCGGCTATTCAAGGAAATACGGTATATTGACGCTTACATAGGTCTGGTGATAATGTTCCCCTTTAACAAGCTGCTCTGCTTTCTGCCTCTGTCTCAGCACCCAGCATTGTCCCACCCACACAACCATCTGATTGTTTACATACAAAGCCATTCAGCAGTGCGTATTCAGAGCGGTAACAGCCAATCAGCAGTGCGTATTCAGAGCGCATGTAGTCAATGCTTCAGCATCGAGCAGATATGTGTTTAGCAGGTGGGCAGCGGACAGCGTAAATTATAAAAAACACCTCCCAGTCACAACTACTACTAACATCACTACGAGCCCTTTCACCTTCTAAAAACTTAACTGCAGCTCAGCTCGCTCGCAGTTCTGGCTTGAGGTGAAGGCTAATTAGCGTTTAGCGTAACGTTAGCTCATTTTGCTGTGTGTGTGGGTGGGTGCGTGCGTGTGTGTGTTAAGGGCAGTAAAGCCCTGTCTGTCTTATTTCACTTGAACTCCATGGTGTTCAGGGATGAATAGTCTCTCATATTCAGAATCAGAATCAGAATCAGCTTTATTGTCATTACGCAGGGTAACGAGATTGAGGATTGCTGTTGTACTATTTTTTCAGCAATAGTTACATTAATCATTAGTAATGTAGCAGCCTAGTTTGAATGGCAGGGTTCCTGCTATCACATGTTGACAAAAATATAACATTTACGTAATAAAAGTCAAGTACAGGCTTCCCAAATGCTGTAATAAATTAAACATGATGAGTTAACTTGAAAATGTTTAATGTTGCACTTTTTATATGTAAAAGAAAGGTTTTGTCATTTTTTTTAATCAAAGCAGCAACTTGAGGCAGTTTAATGTGGATTAACGTGGGCAGAATTATTAGTGTTCCCATTGATTACAAATTTGGTAAATAAATAACCTGAAAATGTATATTTTGTTGTTTTCTTACTGTACCGAAAATGAACCGAACCGTGACCTCCAAACCGAGGTACGTACCGAACCGAAATTGTTGTGTACCGTTAGACCCCTAGTATACAGTTTATATATACACAAAAGGGTAACGCCTAGCAAGACTACAAGTCAAACGATATGTTACATCATTTAAATAAAAACATTTCTACTCACCCTGAAATCTTCACAGGTGGAAAAAAAATCAATCCAACTCAATAGCCAACTAAAAGTTGTCCTTATCCATAATAAGTAGTTTTGATGGGAATGTTGAAGCTGCTGTTTCAGCTGTCTCTCTTCTTGTCACACTGAGTCACAGTGTCTGCTCTTTCATTGTATACCCCTCCTTAAACCTCTCTGGGGTTGAATAAAACGATAACAGCATCCGCTTTCTCTGTTTAAGATAAAGGAAGAGGAAACCCCCACCGGGAGCTGTCATTCTTGTTGATGACCAAAGATGAGCGTCTTTCACCTCTATGTTAAGTGCTGACGTTGGTCTTTGGCTGCAACCAGAGCATCAAGCTTGTGCCAGAGCTCTCCTTATCAGATGACACCACTAGGCCAAGGATGGAAGACAAACTAGCGCTGAGAGGCGAACGTGGGCTGATGTGCCACAGAAGTCGATAATCCACAGACAGAAATATAGAAAAGAGCAATGAGGCCTGAATGAAGGTGGTTTTGCTCGATCCATCAAATGGAGCACTAGGTCAGTGTTCATATTTCACAATGTCAACCACTTTCAGGGATATTATTAAGACAAAACGAAGCTGCCAACGTTGCGTTCCATCTCAAAATAGCAAGGTCCCGAAATCCCCAAAACAAGCGGAAAATATATGTCAAATGGATTAAACAGCAAAATCTAGTGGCAGGATGCATAACAGCAATTCTCTCCTTCAATGATCTCAATTGTTTGCTGAGGTCCCATCCATCCATTTCCTACCGCTTGTATGTCTCAGGGTCGCTGGGGGGCTGGAGTCTATCCCATCCATCCCTAATCTACACTATCACTCATTCACACCACCGTGGCAGCCACCTGGAACTAAGGAGGCTGATTAAGATATCAATGATCATATCAGAAAGAATCACAATACATTGACTAGTTCTTGTTTCATGAATAAGAAACGAGGCTGTCAATGCAGATCATTTTATTTGGATTAGTTTGCGTTAGTTCACTTGCACAAAACAAATGACCTGCTGTCATTGGTCAGGCTTTTCATTTGTCATATTTAATCAATACTGTACTAAGAAAAATATCATGATTGTGTTAAAGGTTTTTTTATTTTTTATTTATTTAAATTAGGAAAAACTACCGCAAAAACAATGGCAAAAATAATGGAAACCCGGGTCTTGAAGAATGTTCATTTACTTGTTTGAATTTGTAGAAAGAAAGCTGATAACAAGTATGACAAATGACTATTGTCATTTCAAATGTCAACATTCTGGCTATAAGAAACACTCAAATAATTCAAGAATAAAAATTGTGGTAGTCTGTAACAGTTTCATTTTTAGATAAAGTAGAGTACAAACAATTTAGCAATTACTCAATTCCGTGGAAATATATCGAATCCTGGAAAACAAACTAATAAAAAAAAACTACAACACACCACTAGTACTGTGTTGCACCACATTTGGCTTTTATGACAGCTTGAGGGATGGAGTTAACAAGTGACAAACACTAATCTCCATCACTTTTGAGTTTTGTCAAGGACCATTTTCTTCAGTTTCTACCACATATTTTCAACTATAGTACGATCCGGACTATTTGCAGGCAATGAAATGGACCTTATGTAACTTTCTCCAAGGAAAGTTTTTACAGTTTTTGTTTTATGACAGGATGCAATATCATATTGAAAAAGTATGTCATCATTCCCAAACATCCTTTCGATACATGGAACAAGAAGAGTGTCCAAAATGTCTATGTAAACTTGTGCATTTACTGAAGATTTAATGACAGCCATTATTACCAGCCATGCCATTACCTAACATGCAGCCTCATAACATCAATTACTGAGTAAATGTGCATGTTTTCTTCAGTCGTCTTCATAAATGTCATTGGAACGGCACCAAACAAAAGTTCTAGGATCATCACTTTCCCCGACGTGGATTTGCGACTCATCACTGAATATGACTTTCATCCAGTCATCCATAGTCCTAAAGTTGTTTTTTTCTGTTTAGATGTTAATGATGGCTTTTGTTTAGCTTTTATGCATTTAAATCCAATTTACTCTAGGCATTTTGTCACAGTTTTGTTGACAGACGGTGACTCCAGTTTCAGCCCATTTGTTCTTTATTTGTTAAGCTGTGCATTTTTTGTTTTCAGGACATATTGCTTTAAGTTTTCTGTCTTGATGCTTTGATGTTTTCCTTGGGTCTAGCACTATTCTTGCCTTTTACAACCTTGTCATATTGTGTGTACTTGGCCCAGATTTTAGACACAACTGACTGAGATCAACATGTTTTACAACATTGCGTAATTATTTACTTTTTCGAAGACGTTTTTTAATCTTCTCCTTTATTTCATTTGACATCTCTCGCATTAGATAGAGCCATGGTTCATTTCAATCCACCAGTTGCAACAGCTCTCCAAGGTGTGGGTACTCCTTTTTATGTGAAGACTAATGAACAAATATAACCTGATGCAGGTGTTAGCTTTGGAAATTAAAAATGTACAGGGGGATTATAATGTGTTCCACATAATTGAGTGATTACATATTTTTTTCACTCTCTGCTTGAGCTAAAAATGAGACTGTTACTCTCTCAATCTGTATTCTTGATTTATTGTGTTGTTTCTAAATGCCAAAAAGTTTCCATAAAATATTAACACTGACAATGTAAGCTTAATATCCCCTTTTAGACAACAGTCATGAATTTGACTGTTGGTCCATGTGTAAATAATGAATGCATGTTGATGAAAATGCATACCTACACAGAATAAGTGAATACAATTGTACGTAAACATATTAGCACTTTTCCATCTCAAATCAGCCCACCCATTGAAATTAATTGAAATCAATGTAATCCGTGCTTGGCCTGGCCAAAACAACAATTTTAACATGTAAAATGCATATTAATAAAACTATTTGACAGTAAATATTGTGAGAAAATAATTATAATAGCATGTACTACAAATACCCACAGTATTTCTGTTGTAATAATATATCAATATTCTTCCGTAATTACTAAGTTTGTGCGATATAGGATGTAGTTTCCACTACGTGTTGTTTACTTCTAGTATGATAAACAGTAAACTAAACTCGCGTTTCACAAGACAGGTTCAGAGCGTCTTGCTCTCATAACTGTTGAGGGATGCAACTCATGACACTTTAAATGCCTCCCGAAAATCACGAGTGAAACTTCAATAACAAATAAGGAGAAAAAAAAATGATATATATATACACACATACATATATACACGTACATATATATACACATACATATATATATATATATATATATATATATATATATATATATATATATATATATATATATATATATATATATATATATATATATATATATACACATATATATATACACACACACACACACACACACACACACACACACACACACACATATATATATATATATATATATATATATATATATATATATATATATATATATATATATATATATATAAAACATAATGCATTACTTGGTATTCAAACTCAAATATGGCTTTAAAATGTGTATAAACATTTGTAGTATCACATAATGACGTGAATCTGGGACAAACAGGCAGGTTACTGAAACCAAAATAGCCACTAGATGGTGGCTAATGCACATTGTACATACTGTATGTTCAACCATTCACCCATTCACATAGCAGCAGTAAACCAAACATAAATATGATCTCTAATAATGCACATACGACAAAAAATTACACAATCTTGTCACTTTAATTTTTATACAACTTATTTACTCACAGTCATTGCTTTTTGAAGCGTATGAAGGCTAAAAACACGACCATCAGTTCCATCATTTACTGTGTGTTCAGAGGGGCACTCCACAGAACCGGGAATATTAATTTCCCATAATGCATGGCAACTTCCATAAACGTTGTCACACTAAAATTGTCAACTTCCTGTCAACAAAACAAACAGGGCAGAATACAGATTATTTGAATTTGGCCGACAATAGCGCTTTTAATACTATTGTTTTATCTTGATAAGGCTTGTTGATGACACAAAAAGTGAATGAACGCTGTGTCCTTGAACACAATGTCCTTGCTAGCGGCTAATGTCCCTCCACAGTGCAAAGCAACTTCTAAATTAATATGCGTGATCGATAGTGCAGTTATTACATTGATATTTTTCATCATCAAATGATCTTTTGTTGTTTTTTTTGTTATTGCTTACAAGCTAAGGAAATAAGACTGTGGACACAGGAGGACTTTAAGAAAAAAAAAAGAATTTAAATAGGAGCCAATAGAAGAAAATTATTTGGACATTTTATTGATATTCTTACACCACCTTCCAGTGTGTTTGTCTGATTATAATTGTAATAAAAAATTTATCATTCAATGATCTTAAACATTTGAAGTATTATTATCAGCATTGATATGAACAATAATGACCCTGTAATTACTTGGTATTAAATCTAGTGAATATATTAATTTGATTACTAAAAAGCGTTTTGTTGCTTCGATGTTTTGTTTAATGAGTAAAATGTGCGGACATCGTATTGCTCCAGTGCACAGAAGACCTGTGTTCCTGTTGGTGTAGATATAGCTTGCGCTGCCGCTGATATGGTCTGTGTTTGTGGGAAGGGGGCTGGCACTCGTGGAGTGCAGAGTTTCTTCTTTGTGGCTTAATTCACACGATGGTCAAGCAGCTTGAGTGTAGAATGAAAACAAGCTACAGTGAGAGTAGAGTTTGATCAGAAAATGCCGTATTGCTGTTCTGTTGTTGGGTGTTCCAATCGTTCAAATAGAGAGCGAGGAAATAAGTGGTTCATAAAAGTAAAAGTCAGGGAAAAAACAAAAGTGTGTTGAAGGAAATGGCTCTTAAAAATAATCACTTTCATCATCTTGTGGAATACAATTGCACCACTTGTGTCTGCAGCGATTACTTTGTAAAATGTTTGTTTGAACATTTGATTTGTTTGAGAAACTTTCTGTGATGCAATTGAGATCATTTTCTGCTATACTAATAGTGTTTGAGCTGAACTAAATGTAAAAAAAGGGACAAGAGATCGCATTAGTTTGTGTTCTTTTGTGGTTGCTATTCCTAAATATAAGTACATATACCTGCTTGTGCAAATAAACTAACGTCATGTTAAGTCTTAGTAATAGATATTTAATTGTCGCTCCAATCTACCATATTTTCTTTCTCGATTTTCATTACAGAAATCAAAAGCTTAATTATTAATGACATGAAATATATACTTCACACCATTAAAACAACTGCAAACATGAATTGTAGATGAGACTAGGGCTGTAACGGTACATGGCATAATGTTAAACGCCGTTAAAATTTCAGAAGGTTAGTAATACCGTTTACATTTTTAATTACAGAAAACACATCATTTATTAATGCATTTTGGGCAACATCGCTTACTTCCTGGTGACAAAGTCACAGCAGCGCTGGCGCATGCGCACTAACGTCGTTTGGTTTGAAAGATGGCAGACAGCAACTACACCGACAGTGCTCCATAGAGTTCCTCTCGGACTAAATGGAGCCAAGTGCTTCGTTTAACTTCCTTTCCACTTGCTTCATTTCCATGCAGTCTCAGTGTGTGTTCAAGAGCACACCGCTGCTATTGGATGACTTAACAGATGTGGACAATATTGGAGACAGACGCATTTGTCCCACACTAAAAGTATACCCTGGAGGAGATGTTGCTTTCATTTTCTTAATACAGCATCCTGCTGTGACTGAGAGTTAATGACGTAAGAAACATGCAACAGGCAATGTGTTGTGAACGTTGCAACTTGTTTATAAAGTCCTTGGTTTGTTTACTGGGATGCTCACTTTTCCTTTATTTAACTGCTAACTTTTTCAGTGTTCCGAAAACATTAATACTAGCTGGATTTGTTTTGTCATCTCATCAAATTGAACGCATGCTGTGATCTTCATTAGCTAAACTGCCTTGTGTTTTACATTGATATCAAAAAGTAAACACAATCTTGTGGATTTTTCATTTCACAAAGTTACTTTAAAAACTATTTATGTGACATAGCACTTTGTTAATTTTTTTATTGTGTATAGTTCATTCCTATAAGACCTATTTCTGCTCACACTCCGAATGGATCTGTCCCAATACAGCAAGTGCATGTACTTGTACATGTGCATAACTTTAAAAAAATACTTATCTGAATTACAATATAAACATAAAGATAAAGGCATCATGTTATGTGAAAATGGTGACATGTTGATACTATTAATGAACATAAAGATAAATATTTGCCTTTAAATATATGGATAACGTTTATAGCCTTACAAGGTATTACGTTCACACCTCAACCCAACACTGTTTTACCTAACAAAATTAATAATCCTGATTAATAATTGTGATTTCGATATTGATTAAAAATATCTTAATTATTACTTTGGCCATAATTGGCAGCCTTATGTATAAGACTAGATCTCATATATGAACACTATTTGTAGTTATATGGACAAAAAGGGGTGTTACGAATTATGGCCATCAGGTGTCATCTTGCAAAATTCTTAAATTGTTTTTATTTGTTTGTCTCTTATGTCCATAAAGTGTTATTTTGCATAATTTCCACATCTATTTTTGTTGTCTGTCTATCTGTGTTGGCCCTGCGATGAGGTGGCGACTTGTCCAGGGTGTACCCCGCCTTCCGCCCGATTGTAGCTGAGATAGGCGCCCCCTGCGACCCCAAAAAGGGAATAAGCGGTAGAAAATGGATGGATGGATGGTATTATTTTGTTTCTGCCATATTACTTCTTACATAATGCTACTATGAATTGATTTAAGTGGACCCCGACTTAAACAAGTTGAAAAAATTATTCGGGTGTTACCATTTAGTGGTCAATTGTACGGAATATGTACTGAACTGTGCAATCTACTAATAAAAGTTTCAATCAATCAATCAATTGTTTTCATGTGCACATTCAATTTCTACTATAGGTCCAAGGTATGGTGGTTCTTATCTACAATAATGTTTATTTTACAAACAAAAACATTTTGAATGAGTTGTTTGTGCTTTGTAATAAAACTTGGTTAAAATATCTCAGTGTAAGTGCTTGTTGAAAATTTTGAGCACATTTAAAAATCCTGTGATAATAATGATAATCGTGATAAATTTGGTCACAATGACCGTGATAAGAAATTTTCATACTGTGACATCCCTAGGTGAGACTAATATTTATCTGTAGCAGGAAATCAACTGAAAACAAATTATCCTTTTTTTCTGGGTATCGTCTAAAACTAATGCTTTTTATATTTTAACAGAGGTGTAGCTAGAAACATTATACAACAGAAAAAACACAATTGTGAACAGTAAATTGGCAAGTACTTTAATAATAGTTTTAACAAAATCATAAAACCAGAAATGAATTAAAATGTTACCGCATATGTCAGCAGCCAAATTAGGAGAGTAGCATATCTATCACTGCCATGGCAACCCAGAGTCTAAGATTTTACAACTTCTTTACCTTTGTTATGTTGTGGTAGCACAGATTATTACTGATTTTTGTGTGGTTGCTACAATAGCGCAGTGCGCTAAAATAATCAATTATTAATTTGTCGATTACTAGGGGTTCACGATAAATAGTTGACCGATAATTATCAGGCCAATATAAGGAATTATGACAGCACACCGATAAATCCGATAATATATAAAAAATGCTCTGATAACCATTTCAATAAAGCAAAATTACCCGTACTGGGCTGATAGTGGTTTAGGGTAAACCAGAAACATTTTTTCTCGTATATTCCGTACTGTCTGTAAAATGTAAACTCCCCTGAACTCAGTGTAAACAAACATGGCTTCGATCATGTGGAATTTATTTACTGTTGCAGAGAAAGATAATCCGTGTGATTTTTGCACAAAATGCTCTGCAAAAAAATGGGAGAAAATGGCTATGATATGAAAAGGGGTAGTTTAAATAAGCTCTGCTTCTTCCTATTCCTTGTCGGACATTCTGTAATGAAACAACAGGAAATATGTGAAGCATTACATTGTATTTGTATTGTATGCATGTTCGAAATAAACTGAACTGAACTGAACATCCCGCTTCAACACATCAAACTTTATCAGCCACTTAAATGCGAGAATCTCTGTGATGTTTGGAAAGCCTTTGAACACTGCTGCTGCTAAAGAAGCTGCGGAATAAACCAGCTGCAAAGAAAAGTGCAAAAAGTTAACTAGAGATAACATTAGGCCTAAAGCAATCTGTGATTTCATCATGGAAATGATGGTGCTGGGCAATGAGCCTTTTATCATTGTTGAAAATACTGGCTTTTGTCAGGACAAATATATAATTACAGTTTACAGTGAAAATAATAGACTTAAACAAGTTTTAGGTTATTTGTATCGGCTTGAAAACAAAATAGTTTGCTTTCTTATTTATCACAATGTATGGTAATAGTTAACACATGCATTAACTGACATGGCTTCTTTAGCTTATTCAAGTTGGATAACAAATGCATGTTAAAGGGGAACTTTTTTGAGATATTTTCCTATCATTCACAATCCCTATGTAAGACAAGAACACATATTTTATTTTACATGTTAGGACCTGCATATTGACCAAGTATTTATTACTGTTGTATAAAGATATATTAGGATGTTTTTATTATAAACGCAGAGGAACTACTTTTAGCTGTGCCGTAATCACAGAGACGTAATTTACTTATGCAGCTATTGACATACTGAGCTACTGCATGACGTCTGAGTTGGTAACAATTATTCTTGGATTATAAATCATGCCTCTCACTTGTATGCAGTAGAGATGGGAATTGTACGGCCCTACTCCTGGGTCAATCTTGCATGAGAGGAAGGGCCAAGAGACATGAGAGGAATTTAGCTTGACGAAACCTACAAATTATTGCCAATAAACGATATTATTGCCACTATTTTTGGACACAAAATTAATCACTGATGGAATTAAAATACACAATAATACTGCATGTATATCCTTTCAAAAGCAATACAATTGTATCTCTCGTATATTTTAACATTGTATTTGGAACGTACACTATTAAATCTCCAAGCTAAATAAAACACAGAAATAATAACAATAGATTATACTTTGTTTGTTAGCATAAAAATAAAAATAAAAATAACAACCAAAGCGATACAAAATGTTAGGGAGAGAGTGGGGGTAACATCACTGATTACTACTCACTGCAGACTTCATGAGAGCCAATACACATAATAAAACATCACCTACTGTACAATGTATACTGTCATTAGGATGCAGACTTATAGAATCTTGTTATATTCCTGTTTATCTGAAGAATGACTCATAATCCTCGCGAAGTAAAGGAGGGTGGAGCCAAGCGCCTTTTCTTGCCGTTCTTACCATTTGTAAATTGACTGTTTAATAGTTTATTAATTAATAGTTTGTGACCGGCTGTGTCAATTATGATACAAATTAAAAATCATACATGGGAATAGATTTTGGTAAAAAAAAATAAAAAAATTAAAAAGATTTGTTCAATTGTCAATGTGTACCAACATGTCAAGTTACGTCCTTGTCCTTCTCCTATCCAGGTGAGGGGCATTATTTATGATATACAATAAACTTCCACGAGCAGGGGAGCGAGGAAACAGCTGACCCCTCGATGATGCAAGCATAGGCACACACGTGAGTGATCACAGCGCTACTATAGTGTGTCCGTGTTAGCGCTTATAATAACTAATCACTAATACTTGGTTAATATTTAAGTCACAAAATATAAATGGAGTATTGCTGGAGCTCTTTGGATTTTTTTATTGAGTTTTATGGGCGGAAAAGAGGACCTCCCATTGGCTCTACTGTAAGCAGACTTTTATTTACGTTTATTTAAGATGTAGAATGCATTTGAAAAAAACTAATCCATCGTCATGTCTTTCATAATGATTGTGAAAGACAGGCAAAATTTTAAAAATAAATTACATTTATCGTCAGGAAGGGTTAATCATTTTGCAATGTAGCCTGCTGAAAATTATGGAAAGCGCCACTGACGCTAGATTGGAAATGCCACAAAACATTTTTTAAGAGATTCAACACTTTACTGTTTTCTGGCGGCTAAAGTGGATAGTGCACTTTAATGTGTCAGGTAAACTGCGATGAATGGGGCAATTTGAATCCTCTTCTTACTGTAGAAGAAGAGTGTGGCCCTAAACCGAGAAGTTATTCAACATTGATTTTCAATTTAGACTTGGAGATCGCAAGAAAGACACAAGCCACATGAGAATTATGATTAATTCTTTATCCAAACAAAAAGATCCAAACATCTCATCAGTCAGCATCCCAGTGATAGAAGATTTTGTACAGTTTGTTGTTTCTATATCTTGTTTAGCACTTATAGTGCTGTATAGTGCTACTTGCTGGATCTGCTTATCACTCAGCTTCTAAAACTTGTCGATCATCCTCCTTAAATTCAGGCTAAAACTATAAGGTTCTCTATCTTCATTTGTTCCTAGTCGTTGTTGGCTCTCTTGAAGTCTGCCATTATTATTAGTTGTTGTTGAGGGAAATAGCGAACATTAAGATGCGTCTGTAAAATTAATGGGCCTTGGTATGCTTAAAATACCCAAATACGTAAATATTAAATGTTATCATGAATGTATCTGTTACTACATTACATATAAAAATGTATATAAAACATTGATGGAAGTTTTTAGACCGCATTATAGCCTTCATAACCTCCATTGTTGGCAGACTTTTGCTACTGTATATTTACAATTTAGAATGCATAAGAAAAAGAAATACATATGTGTGCTTGTCTCAAAAAATAATTGTGAATGATTGAAATTACAAAAAAAGTGTTGTTCACCTCTAACTGACAATTTGTAATACAGTGACCTGAAATGAAAATACACTTCAAAACTGAAACAGTTGTTCCCTACCACTACTTTTTTGGTACAACAGACAAAAAATTTGTAATTCTGCTAAATTTGCAGTATGTAAGCAAAGCATAGACAAAGACTGTAAATTACATGATGACTGTGGCTGCTAACTAATAAATCCTGTGCTCATGTGTGAGGTGAGACAAGAGCAGTGCAGCTTCTCTCTCTCTGCAGTGGCTCCAGTCACACTGGGCTCTGACAGAATGCGGCAACTTTCATCTGAATTAAATCAGAGGGTAGGCGTGCACACACAGAGGCTGCTGGAAATAGGTGTAGAACTTCCTTCTTGCACATTGTGAAAGATGATTTTGGATGGATGAAATAATATGCACTATCCTGTATACCAATCGTAAAAAAAGACATCATCAACAGGCCAATTGGCAATTGCATTGCCCTGAATCCTGACATGTATACTACACGTTGTGTTAAAGATGCTTTTAGCATTAGCAACCTCATGTGATTAATGAGTTATGCGTCAAGGCCAGCTATGTGCTGATGTGTGCTATTCCAAAGGAAATGTAGTGTGTGTATGCAACCAAACTAAATCGTTTGTTGGAAGTATTTAAACATGTTGCAAATTTCTTGACCTTGAAATGCATTTCAACTTCATTCAGCGCTTGCATACATTGCACGGGACCAAGGGTTCCAAGATGGGAATTTGGTAAGTGCATACATTTTGGAGTTCAAATGAGAAAGCAAAAACTTAATAGTGCTGTCAAAAACAAATCAGCTCATTATCTTTTTCAGTTACTGCCAACACACCATCAAGTAAAATTAAACAATTACACCACACAGACACAAAGCCAACCGTAAATTCCGGACTGTAAGCCGTTACTTTTTTCCTACACTTTGAAATCTGCGGCTAATAAAACAGTTTGGCTGATTTATGGATGTGTCTTCGCTGTAATTGCTTTAAAAAAACAAGCAAAACAAACGGAAAAAGTGTGTTGTTGTTCGTGCTTTGGTACCGTGTTTACATGCACTAATCCTACTATTGGTTAAATGCTGTGTGTGGTGATTTTAACTCTAGTTATTTGAGATACTGGCAGTGGTGGGTAGTAACGCGCTACATTTACTCCGTTACATTTACTTGAGTAACTTTTGGGATAAATTGTACTTCTACGAGTAGTTTTTATGCAACCTACTTTTACTTTTACTTGAGTATATTTATAGAAAAGAAACGCTACTTTTACTCCGTTCCATTTATCTACATTCAGCTCGCTACTCGCTACTTTTTTTTATCGATCTATTAATGTTTGTTTTGGTTTATGACAGAGCTTCAAAGTAGAATCTACGCATGCCTGCGTTTCACCAATCACATGCAGTCACTGGTGACGTTGGACCAATCAAACAGAGCCAGGCGGTCACATGACCCGACTTAAACACGTTGAAAAGCGTATTGGGGTGTTACCATTTAGTGGTCAATTGTTCAAAATATGTACTGTACTGTGCAATCTAATAATAAAAGTTTCAATCAATCAATCAAAAGTGTAAAGGAAAAAAGACACTTTTTATTTCAACCGTACTTCCCGTCAAAAGCCTAATGACTGATCGCACAGTTCCTGTCTTCACAATAGAAGTGCCGCTCCATCGCGCCTGCGCTAGCAAAATAAGAGTCTCCGAAAGCCAGAGCAAACAAGCTAGCAAGCTACGGCGTTTCCCGCCAATACTTTTCTTGTAAAGTGTATAAAAACGAATATGGAAGCTGGACAAATAAGATGCCAAAAACCAACGACTTTCATGTGGTATTAGACAGAAAAGAGGAACTTTTTTTCTCCTCCATTTGAAAACGTGGACGTCTCATTCCAATCAATGCAAGTCGTCAGAATCAGGTAATACACCAACTTATATTCTTGTCTTCATGAAAGATAGGAATCTATATGTTAAACATGCATGTATATTCATTAAAACACCTTCAACATGTGAACAAAAACGGCAAAATAAATAAATATAAATTATATACTGTATATATAAATGTATGTATGTATATATATATATATATATATATATATATATATATATATATATATATATATATATATATATATATATATATAATATATGATATGTGTGTGTATAAATGATTTGTGTGTGTATGTATATGTATATATGAGGTAGATCACCTCGACTTGGTCATTTACTAAGTAATTGATAAACGTTGAAAACTTATTGGGGTGTTACCATTTAGTGGTCAATTGTACGGAATATGTAATGTATAGTACAATCTACTAATACAAGTTTAAATCAATCAACCAATCAAATCAATGAATGCCTACTGAGGCTATGGTGCTGTTAAGTTATTGTGGCTCAATGTGCCATTTTTTTATTTTATTTTATTGTACTATTATTTAATATGCATTATTGTTTTAGTTGCTTGAGAGATATTCCTGGCTCTGAATTTGCTCATTGCTATTTTTATGTTTTTCTGCATTATTTGTTGCCGTAATCAGGTTACTCATCAGTTACTCAGTAATTGAGTAGTTTTTTCACAACATACTTTTACTAATGTAAATATTTGGGTGACTACTCCTTACTTTTACTTGAGTAATAAATCTCTAAAATAACAGTACTCTTACTTGAGTACAAGTTCTGGCTACTCTACCCACCTCTGGATACTGGGATTGTTGGTAGCGATGAAGAGGATGCTACATGCTAAAAGTTGTCACGAGCAGAAGCTCATTGGTACAACTGATAATACAACTTTACACAGTTCTTTTGTGTAGTCATTAATGTTTGTTTATGTGTAAATTACATCTCTTTTGGTTCCTATAATTCTTAAGAGGTATAAAAAAAATTGCCATGGTGATAAGACTACAGATACAAATGTTCCGTTACGCATTTAATTATGTTAATTATCAGTGTCAATAACCTCTAGATCATTGTATATGGATATTTCATTCACACTAAGTAAAAGTACGAATAACAAAAAAAAATGTCACTTGAATAATGTATATCCACTGAGAGGCAGACAATATTTTTTTATGTTAGCCATGGCTGTTATTGTCTGCTTATCACTGACTAACGAAACAAACACTTTTTTATATTCTGTCATAATAAAATTGTGACTACAAAAACGTTGTGACATTAAAATAAGGTTGTTTGATACGTTTTTATCCACTGGCATGTGCTTAGTGATGATTTTTGCCTATCATTCACAGTCATTATGAAAGACATTAAAACTGATTATTTTTTTAATGCATTCTAACTAAACTAAAAGTAAATAAAAGTCTGCTTACAGCAGAGCCAATGGAAGCTACTCTATTTCGCCAAATAAAATTCAATAAATAACCATTCAAAAACCGCCAACAATACTACATTTGCATTTCCAGATTTGAATATTTACCAAGTATTAGTGAATCTGTTATTGTAAGCGTTAACGCAAACAAACAGTGCCGTGATCACTTCCGTGTGTCTGTATGTATACATCATCGAGTTGTCTGCTGCTTCCTTGCACCCTTGTAAGTTTATTTCTGGATCATAATTCATGCATCTCATCTGGACAGACGAAGTCTGAGTAGGTATTCCGACAAGTTGGTACACTTTGACAGTCATTTATAACCCATAACTGGCAAGGACGACCCGGAAAAAACACGTGTTCTCCTCGCCTCCACCCATTTTGTTTTTGAGGATTACAAGACATTCTTAACCTAAATGAAAATATATGAACATCCCAGCAGTCGGCATCCTAATGACAGCAGACGTTGCAGAGTAAGTGATGTTTCATTATCTTTGTTGGCTCTCATAAAGTCTGAGGTGAGTAATAAACAGGGGTAAGGAGAAAAAAAAAGCAATAGTGATGTGTTTTTGAAATTAATGCGCTGTGTATGCTTAAAATGATCAAAACACATATATACTAAATGTTATTCTGAATTTGCTCATTACTACATTACATATATCCTTACATAATGTATAGAAAACTTCAATGGAGGTGTTTTGATGTTTTTTAAGAGCTTTATAGGAGGAATTGTGCAGATCCCATAGGCTCCATTATAAGTTAACTTTTAATCGCATTTATTTAATATTTCGCAAGGAAAAAAAAACAACTTTAATCGTCATGTTATGTTTTTGGGGAGAATTTTGCCTATCATTTACAATCACTATGACAATGGATGTATTTTTTTCCGATGCATTCTAAATAAGTAAATAAGTAAATAAAAGTCCCCTTACAACGGAGCCAATGAGAGGTCCTCTATTCCGCCCATAAAACCCAACAAATAACCATCCAAAAAGGGCCAACAAAACCCCATTAACATTTTGTAATCTAAATATTAACAAATATTAGTGGTATTGTTATTATAAGCGCTAACGTAGACAAACTATTTATAGCAGCGCCGTGATCACGAGTTGGTGCACTTTGACAGCAAATTTAAATTTGGAAATGGCGAGAACGACACAAAAAGGTGATTGGTTCCACCCCCCTTTTCTTGGCAACGATTATTAATCATTCTTACTCTAACGGGAATATAGCAACATTCTATTAGTCGATCCTAATGACAACAGACCTGACCTAGCACATTAAGTGATGTTTTATTAGGTTTGGTGGCTCTCATAAAGTCTGCAGTAAGTAGAAAATCAGCAATGTCGTTGAAAATAAAAGCAAACAGGATGCGTTTTTGAAATTATTGCGCCATGTTTAAAGTAAAATGATCAAAATACGTAAATATTAAATGTTATTATAAATGTGCCTGTTACTACATTACATATATACTTACATCATGTATATAAAACCTTAGTGGAGGTGTTTACATGTTTTGTAAGGGCTTTATAGGCAGAATAGAGCAGCTCCCTTAGGCTTCATTATAAGTGATCACATTTATTCGCTATTTAAAACGCAATTAAAAAATGTACATGCGTCGTCATACTTTACATTGTGATTGTTAACGATAGGCAAAATTCCAAAAATGGGCAGTTCTCCATTAAGTCGTGAGTACAAATCTGAGTTATGAGCCACCCTGACCCCAGTTGGCCTAGCAAATGTTACAGTGAACACCTCAAGATCCATTCAAAACATACGGTCTTACTCGCTATCATCTGGAAAAAAAACTTTGATTTACAGTACGTCATGTAGTTTCAATTAATCTCTAAATGAGTTTTACTAATAACAGTTGATCAAATCTGGACCAAGCGGAGTACCCTGAACTTTAAATAATCCAACATAGTTTCCTCACTTCTGTTTCAATTACAATGTTGATGATGTGCATTTATTAGAAAAAAAAATACAGTTTGTTGCAAGCAGAAAACTTGTAATTTATTTGTATGTACTGCACTATTTCCCCTAAAACATGTGTAACCGAGGGTTTATATAAGTCGCCTAAACTGTATCACACTACAAAATAAACACGGAGGCTCCAGTTTCACACGAGGACCACTTTATTTTCGTTCCTTTCAAAAACTTCCGCTCCACTCTAAGATGACATCATTTCCGTTCTATCTCCCTTCAAAATAAGAGCTCAAAGCATATACTGTATAACAGGAACTAAACATAACAAAGAGGCAAACCATAAAAATAGGTTACATACCTCCCCTCCTACAAAAAGAAACATCCTCGTTTCAACAAAATAAAAGGATATGTGCCAAAAACAACACAAAGAGGTTCAACCATAAAAAAAAACATATTAATCTGTCGCCCCAAATATATACAGAGCACACACAACCACAGCAAAAAAAAAAAATTATATATGCATGTTTCCCTCACACCATTGCACAGTCCCAATCACGCACGCCCCACTATTTCCACGTACACCATAAATCCTGATACACCATAGCATCCAGACATACTGTACACAGAAGAAACATGTGCCATTACAGTAAGAAACATGTTAAGTGACCTTGACAATCTCCAACTGAAAGTCCAACTGTAATATTCCCCTGTTCGTGCTGTTTAATGTTCCTTCCCTTTCTAAACCGCTAACCAAAAGTGACAAAGTCCTTGAAACGACCTGGTTGTCTAATATTCCTCCCAGAACGAGAAACATTTTGTAGTGGCTCTCTGGTGCCTGTAATCTGAACAGTCCCTGTGTCACCAGAGATCAACAGCTCGTCAGCCGCAGCACCCCTCTCTAGTGACCCCTTGTCCAGCAACGAGGGAGCCTGACTAGGAGAAGCAGGCGGGCCATTTGAAAAACCAGCAACCATCGGTAGCGTGTATGGTTTTAGTCTATCATAATGGACGACCTGCCCCCGTCCATCAAACTCCAAAGGGTTGCCAATACGATAGGTAAGTCCAGGTTCTCCCTGAGAGTCCAACACAGACAGGACCCTATAGGGCCCCTTCCAGTGGGGAGCAAGTTTCATCCTGTCCTCTGTCGGATTACTTAGCCATACCAGATCTCCTACTGCATACGGCCGGTGACGCACGGTTCCATCATGGTACAGTTTTTGCTTCTCGTGCGCGTTGGCGCCACCGTGCCGGGCGCCAGCGAAAGCAGTCTCCAGCCTCTCTGCTAAAGAGGCCACAAAGTCAGCATGAGAAAGAGGCAAGTCCGAACGCACCAAATGAGACGGCACCAACACATCCACTGGAACACGAGCCTCCCGTCCATGAAGTAGATAGTACGGACTGTAGTTGGTGCAGGCATGCACAGATGTGTTATAGGCGAAAGCCACCTGTTTCAGATAATCATCCCACTCACCACCGCAGGCGAGCAGCGATTTGGCTAGTTGGTCGACCAGAGTGCGGTTAAAGCGTTCAACCATTCCGTCTGATTTGGGATTATAAGGTGCAGTGCGTGTCTTCTTAATTCCCAGGAGCTGACACAGTCTTTGAACAATCTCGGCTTCAAACTGCCGCCCTTGATCACTATGAATCGTTTCAGGGACACCATGCACCATCACATAGTCATCAAACAAACACTGTGCTACTGATCGTGCTGTCTGGTCAGAGAGAGCATAGAGATTCACAAACTTGGTAAAGTAGTCTTCCACTACTGACACATATCTATTTCCCTTAGAAGTCACTGGCAGTTCAAGAATGTCCGTTGCTACTCTTTGAAGTGGCCGAGTTGCATGAACGCTCCCCATCGGTGCCCGATGCTTAGGCACCGGTGCCTTGCGTGTTTGACATGGGATGCACTGTTCACACCACCGCTGAATATCTTTAAACATGAACGGCCAGTAGCAAGTTTCCCTTGCACGTTCCCACACTCGTTCTACTGAGAAATGTGCCGATGCAGAGCCCCCATGTAGATGCTGCAGCACATCAGAGATAAGCAAGGAGGGCATGACAACCTGACACAGAGCATCTCCGGTGAGGGGAGAGTTCACCGTCCTGCAGAGTAGTCCATTAACAACAGAGAGGCGGGGATATTCAGTCCATAATTTTCGAAGCCACCGGGAACTACCTCTCATCTGCCCCTTAGATGGCCGAGAGCCACATCTTTCCATCCAGTCCAACACCTGATTAATATCTGGGTCGGCCCGTTGTAGCCCCCTCAGTTCCGTTCCATCATGTGAAAGTGCATGTTTGAACGACAAGTCCTGCGCCCCACTGTTGTTCTCCACATGCTGCGCCCCAGTACGTAGGTCAAAGGTCGGGGGTTTTCGTGTGGGTGTTTGTAGCAGTTGAGTGACTGGTTGGGGAACGCTGGGCTCTATATATGAGCCTATGACATTCACGTGTGTGGTTTTCTCACCTGTGTTTACCACACTAGGCTCAGGGTTTTGAGGACGCCGTGAGAGTGCATCAGCATTAGTATGCCGTTTGCCGTCTTTGTGCTGTATACTCCAGTTGTAAGGGTCCAGTTCCAGCATCCATCTTGCTCTGCGTCCTGTGGGATCCTTGTCAATAGACATGCCACGCAGGCCCAACAGCGGCTTGTGATCAGTTATGATGGTAAAGGCAGCTGATCCTATGTAGTGTCTGAATTGTCGTGTAGCCCACACTACGGCCCACAGCTCTCTGTCGAATGTAGACCAGCGCTTTTCTGGGGAACTGAGTGCTTGGCTAGCGTATGACACCACTCGCTCCAGTCCGTCCTTGTCCTGAGCCAACACCGCCCCCACTGCTTCCAAGGAAGCATCTGTGTACACCTTAAAAGGAGTGTTAAAGTCAGGCATGATGACAATTGGAGCAGATGAAAGCACCCCCTTCAGGTACTCAAAGGCTGTGTCACACTCACTTGTCCATTTAAAAGGTGTGACTTTGCAGGTGAGGCGGTGTAGAGGGGCTGCACACTGGGCAAAGTTTTTAACAAAGCGTCTGTAGTAAGAGCAGAGCCCCACAAAGGCTCTCACTTCAGTTGGATTCCGTGGGGTCGGCCAGGTTCTGACTTTGTCCGTGTTTCGAGGGTCGGGCTGTAAGCCGTGGCGAGAAACAACATGTCCCAGGAACACTACATGATCTCGAGCCAGATGACATTTCTTATGATTCAGCCTGAGGCCAGCTGCATGGATCCTGGAGAAAATTTCACGCAAACTGGTGAGATGGGCCTCAAAGGTGGGGCTGTATATTAAAACGTCGTCAAGGTACACCATACACACTTGCCATGGGAGCCCTCTGAGTACCAGCTCCATCATGCGCTGAAATGTTGCAGGTGAGTTAGTAAGGCCCATCGGCATAGACCGCCACTGGTAGAGGCCTCGACCCGTGGTGAAGGCAGTTTTCTCCCTGTCTCCCTCAGCGACCTCGACCTGCCAATATCCGTTAGTAAAGTCCAATGTGCTAAACCACAGGGAGCCTGCCAGCGCATCCAGGGTCTCATCCACCCTGGGGAGCGGATGAGAATCTTTCACGGTTATACTGTTCGGACGACGATAATCAATGCAGAATCTCCACTCACCATTCTTCTTCTTTACAAGGACCACGGGCGAGGCCCATGGGCTGCAGCTTTCCTCAATCACTCCGTCCGCCAACAGGGCAGTCACCTGCCTGTCTATTTCCTCTCTCTTTTCGGGTGAGGTCCGGTAGGCGCGCTGCCGCAAAGGAGGATGATCACCGGTCTTGATGTGATGTTGGATAAGTGTGCATCGGCCAGTCCCCTCGTTTGACGGGTTGAATATCCCCTGATGCTCGGCTAGCAGTGCAGCCAGTTGTGCTTTCTGTTGCTGACTGGCAGAAGACTCCTCCAGTGACACAACAGGCACCTCACTGGATGAAATGGCCGAGACGGTCTCGGTTGGACCCTGAGGAAGTGTCACAATTTCTGCCTCATCCATGGAGAAAAACTCCCCCAGGTGCACACCTTTTCTCAGTATAATGTCCTGATTTGTAGGGTTCAACACACGGGCAGTGGTAACTCCGTCCTTTACAGATGTCAACGTGTGAGCTATGACACACTCACTTTTGCCTTTAAGGTTGGGTGATAAATAACCCACAAAGTCAGGAAGCTGATCAACGGGCCCAGGTGGGGTTACACTCACAGGCACCAGCATCTCGCTGAGGGGGGGCAGTGTCACTACAGTGGCGATGGAAACATTGCAACACTCCGGAATCAGGTCTTTGCCACAAAGGAGTGGAAGTACAGTGTCCCATAGGTGCAGTTGGCCACGGGCATAATCCAGGAGGGCGTGATTTGAGACAAGAAAGTCCAAGCCCAGTAGGGCTGTTTGTGTGGACCCCCTAATAACATGGAAAACCTGCTGCCGGTAAGTCTTCTCCAGACGCAGGGTAACTGTTATAGTGCCCAGGGTATCGAGCAACTGTCCATTCACCCCCCGTGCAGCAATAAAATCCGCCGTTAAGGGTCGCTTGTGCAGGGCTGGAACAGACATGCGAAAGTTGTCACTGATAAACGACTTTGTTGCTCCTGAATCGATCAATATGTTAATTTCAGTCCCTTCAATGCTTCCCCTCACATATGAGGTTCGCTGTTCTGTCTTGTCCGGTGTCATTGCATTACTCATGGAGGGGATAAACATCTCTCCCTCCATAGAGCCCATAGGTTCTGTAGCTGATGTTTGGGCTGCAACATCAGCTACATCTCTTTTACCGACTGGTTTGTGGCATCTTCCCTACTGGGGGAGAGAAAATGCACACCTCGCCGTCTCTGTGTTTCCTCATTAGAGGGGCTCCTAACAGGTTTTGGACCCCGCCAACTTGGGGAATTAGCTCGGTTGTTGTAGGGGCCCCAATAGTCCTGTTTCTCTCTCGGCCCTCCTTCTGCGCGCCGCTCACGCCAGCCGCGGTCAGGTGAACGCCCTCTTTGCTCATATCCACGGTCAGGTGAGCGCCCTCTCTGTTGACCCCATGTGCGGGACGGACAGCCTTGCTCCCCACAAGTACACTGATACTGACTTCCACGTACTGGATGAGGTGCTCGCTGTTCATCTTTCCAGTAGCTGAATCGCAGTCGGGTGTTTTCCTCTGCCATTCGTTTCATTTCCATCCTCATTTCCCGCACATCTGCAGTAAGTCTGTCTATAGTCCTATACAAACCAACACCATCATCGGATATGGAGTGCACCATGGCCGCTGTACCACTTCCTGTGGGAGGCTGGTGCACCTGTGTGCTGACATAGTCCATCCTTAACGCCTCCCGTGCCATCTCACACCGGCCAGCGATGGTCAGGGCCTCCTCCAACTCAGTCGCTCCCTGCTCATGACATTTAGCTCTCAGAGCCGGGTCGAGTCCAGCCAGAAATCTGCGAAATTTCTCCTCTTTCTGAGCTATATCCCCGTAGCCTGGGAATGCCTCTTGAACGAGTTTGCTTATGTCTGCTGCATATACTTCCAGACTCTCTCCGGGAGCACGGAGGCGGGCAGAGATGTTTGCTCTGAAACAGTCAAGAAAACGTTTTTGTCCGAAAGCCTCTTGCAATTTTTCTTTCACCTGATCGTAATCCGCCTGAACGGCAGTTGGCAAGCTGTCCCATAGAAGAAAAGCAGCCTTTGTTAGCCGCGTGGGTAAAATCCTCACCAGTTCATAGTCAAAGTTACTGCCCGTACCTCCAACCAGCGCCTTCACTGCTACTTCATATTGTCTGGCCCAGCAGGGGAAACTTTGTTTTTCCTCACCAGAAAATGGTTGTGGGAGTTTAATCTTTACATTGCTGGCGAAAGATCTTTCTCCACGTTGCTCTCTGTAGCTATAGTCCAGTGGGTCCTCGCTTTTATTCCACATATTCCACATGCATCAGAAGATCGCAGCCAGATGAAAGAAGTCTGTGTATTTTCTGACCAGACGAAGCTTCACCGTTGCTAGCTGCGGCTAACTGAGATGAAGCTAGCTGACTCTCCGGACTTTACAGTAATTAGATGTCTTTCTTTTGCGGGACTTACATCCCACCGCTGCCACCAATGTAACCGAGGGTTTATATAAGTCGCCTAAACTGTATCACACTACAAAATAACAAACACGGAGGCTCCAGTTTCACACGAGGACCACTTTATTTTCGTTCCTTTCAAAAACTTCCGCTCCACTCTAAGATGACATCATTTCCGTTCTATCTCCCTTCAAAATAAGAGCTCAAAGCATATACTGTATAACAGGAACTAAACATAACAAAGAGGCAAACCATAAAAATAGGTTACACATACATTGAGGCAACAGTCCAAATTGTGTTTCATCCAATTACTAGATTAATTGAACAAACTAATCAATAGTTTACTCAATTACCAAAATAATCGACAGCTGCAGCAATACTTTAAACCATGTATATGGAGAAAGCATTAATTCATGAAAAGATCGAGAAATCCCTGATGGTGTGTTTGACGGAGAAGCAGCTCAAAGGAGATACTGTAAAAGTCTGCTCTCCAATGCTGTACATTATTAAATTTCTTCATATAACTACTCTAGTTGTTTGTAGTACATTCTGTTGTTGTGTTTTTCATACAATATTTTAAATAGGGCTACAACATATAATCGATTAAATCGATTATAAAAATATTTGGCGATTAATTTAGTCATCGATTCGTTGGATATATGCTATGAGGTGGCAGTAAGCCAGCCAATGATGTGTCATGTGAAGCTCACGTGACCACGCCGTAGCCTTTGTTTGGAAACATTCGGAAAAATGGCGGAGGAAAGCGGTAGCGATAGTTTAGCGGAGAAACATCTTGAGGTTATTGTTTCATTGGAGAAAAGTGTACGACCCAAGGCGTCAAAATTGTGGGAACACTTTACTTTAAAAGACCTCAAAGAAGACAGTTTGCTGTAAAATGTGCAGCATGGACCTCGCATGGCAAGGAAGGACAACATTGCTTCGGGAGCGCCTGAAGAGGAAATATGTGGGAGCCATGGATGAAGGGAACTCGTGGTACGTAACTATCTAAGTCCTTAGTCCGAGTATATTAATCAGTTGTGTCCGTCTTTGTGTGTTTTTAATCTTTTGTTAACTAGGAGATTTTTTTTTTAGGAAGCGCACAAGCAACTGTTGTGTATCAACTTTCAGAGTGTTAGGAACTTTGTGGATAGTGCGACAACTTCATTTTCTGTGTTGTTTTGAGTGGCAACAGGCATTCATAAGTTCAGCTTTTTTGTGAGTAACGTTAACGTTATCCCTTTGTTGCAACGCGGGGCTGATAATGTGTCTCCGGCATATATGACGTTTTGAGACAGAAAACGTACGGTTACCAATTTCAAAATAAACGTAACAGACAGAAATATCTCAGGTTGGTTTCATAATGGATTGATATAAATCTATTTAAATTTGAGTGACGCTTTAGTGTAACTAAAGGTTATGAAGGTGCTGGAATATTTCATGTAGCCCAAAGTAAATCCTTTGTTATTCATAACAGAAACGTGGACAATTTCTGATCCGGTTCTGATCTGATGAGTTACATTTCTGTGTTATTGGTGTATTCTGCAACTCCAATGTCCATTTATTTAATTTAGCTGTTTTTTTAATGCGGTGGCGTATTTGTCTTTTACATTAGAAACTATTAATAAAATCAACTGGGTATGTATTGAGTTACATGTAAATGATGCTACTATGTACGTTCATAATATGGTTTCTCTCATTTCAGAAAGAAACAAGCCAGCATTAGAGACTTGGTACAAAGGAAGGTCTGCACACCACGGCAAGCGGCTGCATTGACTGATGCTACCTGAATATGTTGGTAACTGACATGAGGCCACTATCAATGGTGGAGGATTAAGATTTTAGACAAATGATTCACGTCCTCAACCCTGGTTACACTTTTCCCTCAAGGACCCATTTTACCAAACTGATGGAGAGGAAGTACGAGCAGTCATTCCATGCAGTGTAGACTGACATAAAAGCCACCCAGAGGAAAATTGCTCTCACTACTGATGTGCGGACAAGTCTAGCCTACCTTGGCAATACCTGCCACTACATTGGAGACGAATGGAACATGAGGTAAATCTACCTTACGACCATGCCACTAGAGAAAAAGACATTCAGCATCCAACATTGCAGAATGGTTGGAATAGGTAATAGCCAGGTTTGAAATTCCCCTAAGCAAAAGTATTGCTATTGTGCATGAAAATAGTGCACTTAATTTAAAAAAAAAAAAAAATTGTAACACTTGCCTTGTTTTATTTGGCAAGTCAAAAGGACATAGTTCCAGTATGCTGTTTTTTAAATAAAGTATTGGAAAGGACAGAAATGTAGTTAGACTCTTTTAACCGATTAATCGAAGTACTAATCAACAGATTAATCGATTATAAAATTAATCTTTGGTTGCAGCCCTAGTGGCGCGTTGAAATAATCAATTATAGCTTTCTGATTTTTATGAGAGAAATAAAATAAATTACATACAAAAATATATAATGATTTTCACGTTTTGTACTTTTTTTAAAGGCAGATAAATATTAAACAGTGAAGATGCTTTGAAAATGATGAAAAATATGTGAATCCAAGGGATCTGGAGCAGCTGGAGGAAGATGATGATGACGAATGTTCTTTTTTTGTTTGGAAATAGATATACATTTCTGTGTAATGCATTATGATTTGATTTGTTATAAAAATGACATACAATAATAGTTTGTGGCCGGCTGTGTCAATTATGATACAAATTGAAAATCATACATGGTAATTGATTTTGGTTAAAAAAAAATAAAAAATAAAAAAGATTTGTTCAAAAGGACCAATAAAAGTTCCAATTTCAAATAATGTGAATTTTCTGTCAATTATTCAGTGGTACATGCTTTAAAGGGTTTACATATCGTATATATATACATATATATATATATATATATATATATATATATATATATATATATATATATATATATATATATATATATATAAATATTTATTTATTAGGGGTGTAATTGTACGTGTATTTGTATTGAACCGTTTCGGTACGGGGGTTTCGGTTTGGTTCGGAGGTGTACCGAATGAGTAGACATGCTAGCAGCTAACAGGTTAGGACAACATGTTAAAACCAGAGCTAGAAGACCCTCCTGCCTCGTTAAGATCTCCCGTTCAGGAAAACTTTGGCTGCGCGATACAACAATGGAGGACGGAGGTTTGCCAAGATTGTTCAGCAGCTGCTTCTGACAACACGTCAAACGTGTTGCATCTTTCCTGCTTCCGGCTTCCATAGTGTCTCCCTTGCGCGCACAACCCTTCACTCTACCCGGCAGTGGGTCTCCACAGCTCCGGACTCCAGGTTAAATGAAGACTCCAACGATTAGTTGCAAATCGTGGCTTTATTAAGGTCTTGCACACAGCCAATCCAACAAAACACTAGCCACTCTTGCGCTCTACCGCTCCCTCACTTCGCTCGCCCGCACACTTACTGACGTCACATGCTGTCACATATTGAAGGCCACACACACACATACGCTACTCTCATAACACAGTGGTTGTCAACTTTTTTTCAGTTATGTACCCCCTGTGAACATTTTTTTAATTCAAGTACCCCCTAATCAGAGCAAAGCATTTTTGGTTGAAAAAAAACAGATAAAGAAATAAAATACAGCACTATGTCATCAGTTTCCGATTTATTAAATCGTATAACAGTGCAAAATATTGCTCATTTGTAGTTGTCTTTCTTGAACTATTTGGAAAGAAAGATATAAAAATTAGGGCTGGGCAATGATTAAAAATTTTAATCGAAGTTAATCGCACTATTTCTCCGATTAATCGCGATTAACTGCATTGTATACGCAAAGCTCAATAATGAATTCAAAAGTAGTGTGTAGTGCACCTTTATTGGAATATTCTCCCACATGAACAAAAGCACCAAAACATTAGTTGTGCAAACACAATTTAAATCAGTCCTTGTTAAACAGTAGCAGTTAAATAGCATATTTTATGAAAATCAACTCAAAAAATGTAAATACAAACATTTAAGCTTATTGCCACTGCCAGGGTATTGAAGTTATCCTGTTTGTTATGGAAAATAAATATAATCTACATAAAAATCTCTGAGCCACAATCATTACATCTGAACAGGCAATTTCTGAGGTAACAGCAGAAAAAAAATTTTTATCAGGGATCTTATGTTTAAAAAACCTATATTATAGGCAGTGGGCTGTTTTAGGGAATTTTTTATCAAATTATCTGTAGTAGCAATATTAATAATGTTGTGTTTATTCTGCGTAGTGCACTTAAAATAATTATGACCATATCCAGGAATTGATATGATGGGAATTTTCCGATTGTTTGCTTGGTGCTTTGATAAACTGAACGCATCATATACATGGTACTATATTGTGATGGTATGAGCCAGGGAAATAAAGAACTACCCTACCCAGCATGCAACAGGAGTGACGAGTATGCGCGATAGCCCGGTATAGGTTGTGTGTCGCCATGACGGCATCTTGTATGTTGTGATATGCACGCTCTGAAAGTAAACGTTAAGAACTCAGCCAACACTCCTCGTCTGCATCATTCATGAATAGACAGACAAAACATATACTCCGTTGCTTCACAGGCCGCTGGATGTAGCCGGCACAGTATTCCCATGCTAGCTAGCCGGTCTAGCAAGCACGCGTCTATCAGTCCAAAACGGCCCGATCTATCCACATCCAGAATTGTCTGGCGGTCGTAAGTGATCCCGGAGTGACCACGCTGTAAGCCAGCCATGAAATTTGCAGAATTGTCCGGTATTTTTGCCAAATGTTCCATCTTTACCAAGAGCTCCTCCACGCCGAAGCCCGTCCGGGCGTCGCCATTTTGTTAAGAAAAGGCGTTAACAAAATAAAAGTATGTAAACAACATACGCAAATGTGCGATAAAATAATTGTCGGCGTTAATAGATTGATGAATTAACTCGTAATTAACGCATTAATTTGCCCACCCCTAATAAAAATAACTAAAAACTTGTTGAAAAAGAAACAAGTGATTCAATTATAAATAAATATTTCTACACATAGAAGTAATCATCAACTTAATGTGCCCTCTTTGGGGATTGTAATACAGATCCATGAACTTCATTCCAAACATTTCTTCACAAAAAAAAAATCTCTAACATCAATATTTATGGAACATGTCTACAAAAAACGGCGGGCAGTGTTGATGAACGTGGACCCGGACTTAAACAAGTTGAAAAACTTATTGGGGTGTTGGCATTTAGTGGTCAGTTGTATGTACTGTACTGTGCAATCTACTAATAAACGTCTCAATCAATCAATCAATCAAAAAAAACACTTTATATGTAGAAAGGTTTTGTTAAGAAACCATTCTAAGCCTTAACTTATTTAGTTTTTAGTTTATATATGTTATATATGTATTAACCCTGGCAATGGACCCTGTATGTATATGTATGTTATGCCATTGTTTACAAATTTGGTAAATAAATAACCAAAACATTTATGTTTTGTTGTTTTCTTACTGTACCGAAAATGAACCGAACCGTGACCTCTAAACCGAGGTACGTACGAACCGAAATATATATATATATATATATATATATATATATATATATATATATATATATATATATATATATATATATATATATATATATATATATATATATATATATATATATATATATATATACACACATGTACATTTATTAGCTGTATGTTGGTTGATGACCCTGCTTTATTGATCACTGTTACCTTAAAATTAGTTAGTCTCTGTACCTGCATCTCTTCAGGTCACTGGAGTGTGTGAGCGAAGAAAAGCTCCGACTCACATGGGAAGAGGCTGTTTGGCTCCACCTATTGGTACTATTTATACGTTTTTAGACCACAAAAAAGTAAGACTCGTCTTTTTAGCCATAAATGTGAAAAATAGATAAAACATACCTGAATCAAAACATACCGGTCAATACGGTAATATGTCATTAAATATCTCAAGTGCATTCCTGCTACAATGTCATGATGAATATTTCCGTACCATATTTTCATGTATCATATAAAAGACAAAGGTCATTTGATAGATGGATTGATGTGAGTGACACCATCTTCTCTTAGAAAAGTGGTTGGAATATGTGCTGTGTTTGCAGGAGGATAATGCCCTTATTAAAAGGGGATGAAGATAAGCTCCTGTAGGGATGTGTGTGAGAGAAAATAAAATATTGATAAAGCAATCCCATTTGATGAGGGCTGGACAGAAGTGTAGCTTTAGCTTTCGTTGTGGTTAACAAACACTTATTTCCACACTACTGCACACTTCGACAGTGTCTTCTCACCATCAGCCATGTTGTAGTTTTTAGTGCATCCACATCGAGTCTATTGACAGATATAAGTTAGAACTATACACTACTTTGTATTAGTGGAGGATGCATGTGCATCTACAAGCCAGCCTGCCCCACAACAAGAGGATAGACAAAAAGAAGGAACTTAATGCCAAAAACATCAGACGACAATGGCGGGTGGCCTGTAAGAAGGCCCATCCCTTGCAGACCTGCACAAAGGTCTTTGGGTAAAACTTTACCATATATGAGGATATCCGCTGATAATGGGAAAAATGTCACAAATGGGGAAAATTCTAAACGACTCGTTTGGAGAAAGTATGAAGGAAGACAAGATTGTTTTATAAATATCTCTGCCATACCTCCATTGTTTAATTTAAACTTTTCGGGAGATATGAATATCTTAAATACCAAAAAAAACAGGTAAGGAAAGTTAGTTTTGTAAAAAGGTTCCTTTTAAATATAAATTTAAAACCCTGATGTGGTTTACCTACTGTACCTTTCACCCCCAGATATATGATATCAATATCAAATGAGCCATTTGGGTTTGAGGTGGAAGTGATTTATGCTTCCTCAGATATTTGACAGAAGTCGAGTCTGACTGCTGGGGATAGTGGTAGATGGGCTGTATTTATATTGTGACTCTCTCTCATTTCAGGTGCCTTTCCAATGTCACCCTACTTCTTTTTTTCACACAATAATGAAGATGATTGTGGAAGCTACCACCGGCTCATTAACAGTGATGATAGGTGTAACATTTGGGGGCTCTATAATTTCCTCAAGAGTACCTTAACAAATATCTAATTAAATGACTTGCACTAAGGGCAAACTGAATAATTCCTTAGATACTTGGCATTAGATAAAACTCATTACTTACACAGATTGAGCAAGAATTACTTCTTAGATGAGTTTCATTCTACTGTACCTGCCAGGCTTATTTTAAGTCATTCTTGGAATAACTTAAAATTTTTGTCAAGTGTCACGCAAAGATGACAAAATTGCCAAGGTTACTACAGCAAAATGGTGCAATACATATACGTATCCGTCCAGCAGTTGGCAAGAGCCTCTTTTAAAGTGTCTTTATTGTTTCTATTTGTTGGTGTAAATGTCCCTGAACCCAGCAAACAGCTTATTGAAGGGGAACTATTACAAATGTTGTCCTTTCTGAATTATGAGTCTTGTCTTTTGTTGTTAGTGTCCCTGTTTGCAAATTTATCTCATATTTATTATCTACACCACAAATAAATGTTTTGAATGTAGATTAAAATCAAAATATATTAGAATCAACATAGAAGCAAATGTGATGATTTATGAATTATTCATTAGTGGAAGATGCACGCACGCATACACACTTACATACATACATACATATCTATACATAGATGTATGTACATATATACACATACATATATACGCATATATATTTACTAAGGCTGTCAAACGATTAAAATATTTATCGCGATTAATCGCATTGTGTTCATAGTAACCTCAAAATTAATTGCAATATTGCAGATAGGTATACATTTTCTAGACATATAATGTTTGGGGTGGCTTCATATTGCTGCATGACAATTTTTAACC